>NC_056726.1:431547845-431690345 GCF_019279795.1 Protopterus annectens
TTATTAAGCATAACGCTTGCAAAATGGATTAACTTAATGTAGAAATACAAGCATTAGATGACAAAATCAAGCAGCATACGGCATATGCTGCTTGTAAAAACCAGTATTTGGAAGTTTTCACACAAGTAGATAAATACAGTGAAATAGTTGCAGAAAGGAAAACCCGCAAGCTGTATAGAGATAAAGTGGACTATTCTAAAGGATCAGCCTATCCAAAATCACCACGGGGTCAAAGGCACAGAAATCACACAGAAGCAGCTGTTTATGTTGTGGATAACAACGGCGTGCAGGAACAACATGAAGGAAATAACAGTAAATGTTCAACAACAACATGTCCCTTTAGAGGAAGAGAACCTTCGCAGATCATAACGGCTTCGGAGCAAGGAGGCTCATACTATGAGAACTAATCCAACACGTCCTTGGGGGAGACAGAGGACAGCTTCATGCAGCAGCTACCGCTAGTATGGCAAGGTGAGGACATTCAAAACAATAGTTTTCAACTGATTTCTAATACAGCAGGCGACTACACAATTTATAATTATAGTCAAACTGTTTTGAATGTCGAACATGCCAATATTTTCAGCAAGGGTCTGACTTTCATACCTAAAAGAAAAGCAAGAATAACAGACTTAGTAACTGAGTTGAAATTATATTCCAGGAAGCTGAATTTAGTGGTTTTGCACCATGGAGCTGTTCAAACAGAAAATAATCCTATGTACATTCCTAGTTCCTCTAATCCTCCTCTGCACCCCAAAATTAAATTGTTTGAAGACATTTGTGAACTGGATTTTAGACATTACTTACAGAATCACAAAAGGTTTCATAATAACATAAATTTTACTAATGAGGAGCATGAATTGTTAATGGAATTAAAATTAAAAGAAGATTTACGCTTTATGCAACCGGACAAAGGAGGGGGTCTGGTTGTAATGAATGTCATGGATTATAATCAGCTTTTACTGCATATTTTGTATGATGATGCCTATATTGAGGCTTCCATTAACGAAATTAACATGTCTAATGCCAGAATAAATTATTATTTAGAAGATATGTTATGACAGGGGCAAATTGCCCAGGAAGCTTTTACTTATATGCATGTTCAAAATCCCACAATACCCATAATTTTTGGAGCACCCAAGTAACATAAAGATTTACAAAACCCACCTTTACGACCAATAGTGGATGCGGGTGGCTCTAAAACATATTTCATAGCTAAATACATTGAAATCCAATTAAAACATAAAATCAAAAATATCCATCACATTCGTCGCGACTCCTGGGATTTTTTAAAAAAATTAAATGCGGTGCATTTCCAGAATATTGATAACATTATATTTGTCACTGTAGACGTAAAAGATTTATTCACATGTATACCTCATGAATTAGGTGCCACGTGGTTCACGGAATTTTTTACAGAAATAGAGCCCATACCACAGGATGAAATAAATTCTTTAACACATTTATTGGAAATGGTGTTAACAAATAATTATTTGTATCATGATGGTCATTATTACAAGCAAATTAAAGGGGTGGCAATGGGCTCCCCAGTGGGTACATTATATGCCAATGTTATCATGGCCACATGGGAGTTTAAATATTTATTCCAGTCTGAATTCATGCAATATATAGATATGTACTGTAGATTTTTGGACAATCTCTTTTTTATTAGGCACAGACCTATGGAAATCATAGATGTTTTCATTCAATATATTAATTATTCTATGGAATTTTTAAAATTCACCTATGAAATTTCTATAGACAGTATTTCCTATTTAGATGTATTAATATTGAAAAATCACATGCAAATTAAATTAAAAACTAATATTTTCAGAAAGAAAACTTATTCAAATAAGTTTTTGCACTATACTAGTAATCATCCACAGCATATCAAAAAAGCTGTTTTAAAGGGCCAGTTAGTGCGTGCAGCCCGAATGGTTTCAGAATTTGAGGAATTTGTGGATGAGTGTCACTACATTATGAATATGTTTAAAAACAGGGATTATCCACAAGAGTTTGTCAACAGTATATTTCAAGAGGTTAAACAAAAAAGAAGTACAGGTTTTTATAAACCATTACTAGAAACAGTTAATTTAAATAACACACAATTTTTAGAACAAAGCAATGACTTATAAGAAGTAACATCTATAGCATCCAACAATTTGCAGAATAACATCTCTAATATTGATAATCATGTCAATCACATTCAAAGCAATGTAGCATTTATAACTACATATACACAAGACTCCAAGGAGTTAAAAAAACTTCTAAACAAGAATTGACATTTATAAATAGAGACATGCAGCTGGCAGAGATTTTAGGAGCTCGGCCATTAGTTATTTATAAAAGGGACCATAATCTGAAAGATTGGTGCAATAGACGTTCTCATAGTGTGCAACATACACAAGGCATTATGAGAAAATGCAATATGTGTTCATATTGCACTTACATATTAGAGGTAGACCAAATAATTTTAAGAGGGATAACGATAAAAATCAGAGGGAAATATAATTGCAATACAGTAGGAGTGGTTTATGCAGATTTATGATCTTGTTGTGAGGCCTATTATACAGGCAAAACAGAACACAAGTTACGACAGCGCATTTATGAGCATTTGAATGAAATAAGGAAGTGTTCAGATAACAATGCACTATATAGACACATAATGTATAACCCCACACACTCATTTCAATTTATAGTATTAGAAAAAGTAATTATATCTCCCAGGAAAGGTCTTTGGAAAACAATTTTAGAATCTAAAGAATATTGGTGGCAAGTTCTTTTAAATGCCACACAGTTTCCAGGACTCAATGATTCAGTATCCATAAAAAGTATTTTAAAATTAAAGGTTTATAATAGATAACATATATTTTATAGCATTTGTAAGCACTATATATTTATAGTTGATATTTATGCTTGTTTTAATTATTTAAATGATCATTGTTTTGATAATTGGTTTAAATCAAATTGGATAATTGACTTGGTGTTATAAGGTTTTCTTTTAAATGTATTTGTTGTCTGAGGAAGGCTGTTATTACGGCCGAAAGCGCTTACCTTTTATTGTGGCATCATTGTGGATTAAACTTGTTTGGATTATACGTCGACTCTGTGAATTGTCATTGTGCTGCTGGTTCTAAATTCATTAGTTTCAGTTCATTTGTGTTTTTTTAGTGTAAGGTAGACACCTTAACCATTATGCCAACTCCAACCCCAAAAAGATAGATAGGTAAGTACTAGGCTAGCAGCCCCTATGGGCCATTTTGAGCCTATCCAATGTCCCAAAAGAGTAAGAGCCAAACTCTGTACCTTGTATCAACCCTCACATCACATACTGGGTATATTCAATGTTTCCTACTATATATATATATATATATATATATATATATATATATATATATATATATATAAAAGCAGTGAATATTGTCAACACTATAGTTGGTTGACATCTGTGTAGTCAACTACATTTGGTTGCAATATTTGGGGTAAGGGAATATGCCATTTCCCAATAGTGTGTAACTTTGGAGTTAGCATATATAATTAGCAGGGATTTTAGGTGAGAAAGGGCTGGCTTGCCCTCATGGAAATTTATTTTATTTTTAAAGTTTTATTTTTTTCATGTTCCAAAGCTGTTGCTTTGCGCATGCATAGCAGTATATTTTTCAGTGTTAATGCTTTCTGCTCAATGTTGTAAACATTGACTTAGGGTCATTTAACTATAATAAATACACACATACATATATATATATATATATATATATATATATGGATCTAGGATGTTTGATCGAAAGATCAAATGTCCGAATCCATTTAGGGCGAGCATACTTACGCGAAAGTGCTTTTCACCGAAGAAGCACTTTCACATAAGTATGCCTGTTGCTGAGGCCATACTACGGTGTGGATAAATGAAAATTCTCTTTTCCCCACTGTATTGCGGTCTCAGAGGGAGAATATTAAAGTAGGGGGTGGGGGCACATCCCCCCACAGGGGGGGTGCAGGGGGCGAAGACACCCTGCAGAAACGTTAATGTAGTGTTTTTTATTTTCTTTTTTATTCACACAATTTAACAAAAGCGCTTTTTCGATGAAAGCTATTTCATTAAAGTGTGTTCAGTGGTTATGGATTCAGACGTTTGATCTTTCAATCAAACGTTCTAGATCCATATATATATATATATATATATATATATATATATATATATATATCTTCGATTTTCAAGATTTTCATTATAGTGTTGGCTGCAGAAAATTAAAAACAATTCCACCCAAATCACAAAATGTTTTCCCATTCATTTGATCCAACCCCAAGAGTGTCATATATAAAGATACAAAGAAAAACTTGAAAGAGCAACTACAGGACCACTATGGCCAGAAACTGAAAAGTAAAAACATATATTTTTCATTTTATCTTGATATTCCATGCCAAACTAATGCCCCTGCAATTATCCAATGAGGGAGACACAGCGGTGTATTTTTTTACTTCTTCTTTCCACAGTGAATTCCATAAAAATTAGATTATCGTGTCCTGCACTTTCAACAGGATCTTCTGTGCATTTATTCAGAATGGCAGTGCCTAGAATAACTGTTAACTTTGCAAGTCTTTGAACAAAGTGTCTGAAATATTTTTTTTTCATGAATATTTTCTGTTTTTTGCTCTTTGCTGTGTTTTAGACACAATGCAATGTGTCATTTCTTCATCTGCTTAGATTGTTTTGTAGTAAGCAGGAGTCAGATGGTTATATCTGCAATCAGTGCTGAAATAACAAGTGCACTATGCATGAATGTTGTACAGTATGGAAAAATGGAAATGTGGCAATCAATAATAATTTGCTTAAAAAGTAGGAATCAGATAAAAGTTCATTCACTCTCTTTCTGTCATTGTTTTCACGTTTCTGTATTCTCAGACCACACAATAAAAGAACAGTGAATTTGTGGACTACGACAGAATGAGAGAAGGAGAGTTTTTTAATAACAAGCACAGAGTAAAAAAGCTATGAGTCCCCAGTGACTCAATAGATTTATTACCCTATTCAAAGGAAAAGAACAATGGACTACAAAAAATACCTTGCTTAAGATTTTCCAGGCCCAAAACCCTTAAAATTATTTGGGAAGATGATGTAAGTACCACAAAACTTCCTAAGGAAAATATCATAAGATTTCATTCAAATCCAGTATGCTATGCAATAAGGAAGATGAATGACACAGAAATACGATAAAATGAAAAAAAAAAACAGTTAAGCCATTCATTTTATGTGTGCCAGCATGTGGATCATTTTGTGGGAAGAAAAACAGATGTGTAGTTATCCTTTGAGGTACTACTACTATTACTGATCTCTTCTTGAAGCTGTTTTCCGAAAGTTGTCATTACTTCCTCTGGTGTTTGTTACATTATCTGTGACATCATGCAGGCTACTATCTTAGGTCACTCATTCCAGCCAGAGGACTGATAAAACATTTTAAACCTAGTACTGACTGCAGCCTTTTCATGTGTGCATCGTCAGTCATAATGACTAGCTTTAACACATCAGCTAGAAAATGTGTCTTACAAATGTGGCTCTGAACCTGATAAGATGCAATAATGATCTACTTTCGAGTCTAGCATTAAAATGTAACTTAAAATGTTATATAAGAAACTATCAATACAAATTAAATGATGTCATTGCAACAAAAAAAGACAAAATAATACCCATGCCAGAGATGGACAAAATATTGGAAATCAGTCTTTCTAATGAAAGTCATTAGACACATATTACCACAGCAAATGGTCACAGCACAGTACGCTCCATTTCTCTGTAACAATATGTGAAGAAGGTGAAAACTTTAACTGTAAAATGAAATCATTCAGCATAGCAGGCCACTGCCAGGTCGTTTTGGGATATGGCAAGTTAGTAATAACCACTTAGTTTAATATAAGAACATTAGTGATGCAAAAAATATCAAGATATGATAAGGACACATATTCTTATTTTTTGATGTGGCCATCTTTCAATTAATCATAAAAACTGAGAGTTATAATTGTGCTAAATGAGTAAATATGCAAAACTGGAAGTGAGCAGCTACTCTCTTTTCAACTGAATGAATGGAAGCATACTGTATGCACAAATTTTATGTTTGGACTTCACAGACCTTATATTTTAATATCTTACAGCTCTAATTTCTTATCTGTCTATCCTGTTCTCTTCAAATCAGAATAAGGAGTATCCCACAACTTACCCTCTTGTCTCACCCTGACATCTCTGCCTCAGTTCTGGTGTATTTATTGAAGATGTTTTGTTCACACATGACCAATATTTGAACTGGATCTGAGACTGGCAATTAAAAACATTGTCTTCTGATAAACTTGAAGAAGTGAAAATGTCTAAATCCTTTGATGATTCCCTTTGCCTTTCACATACCTTTTTCTGTCTTAGTGCCCCCATTCTAATAGAAAAAACACAGTCAGTATACTGCTTGTGGTCATACCAGTCCATGGTTCATAACAATGCTAGTTCCAGCATTGACAATGGCATTGAAGGGATTGTTTGTTTACACCATCTAAAGTCATCATCATACTCCAGAATACCTCTCAACTGTACACATTTTCACAGAATTCCATATTTTAGCCCCATATTTTTGGCCCATTTTTAAAAAAATTGTAGTTTTCTAGCAAATTATTGGCAAGTTATTAAAGTTTTAACTAAAAAAAAAAATGACAGACATTTGAGTTTCAGACGTCATACCCTTCAGAAAATGTCATGCTAAAACAAAACCTGCTATTCTATCTACTTTCTAAGTTTGTAAGAGCAATATTTAAAAACTGTCCCTTTTGTCCACACATTATTTATGGCTTTGTCCAGATTTCTTGCTCTAAGAGGTTGAGAGGTATGTACTCCAGTGATCCTATGCTGGATGGTTAGCTTGAATCACCATGATACAACAGAGGTATGTCCAAACCCACTGGTACCAAACAGAGCATACTCTTTCATAATCTTTGCATTTATTGGGTTTTCTACCAACCATCTCTCGCATGTCTCTCTGAGGACTACCCTTCTCATTTCCTTTACACCCATATCCTCATTCCTCCCTTTTTGTTCATTCTCATCATTACAGCAATTTAACAAACAGAAAATGTTAAACATTACCCCTTCCACCACCCGCTGCTTTACATTCTCTCTAAAATGTTTACCCAAAGACACTATTACTGAATGATATGAGGGCTAATTTTTGCACTGGCTTGTGCACATATACAAGTGTAACTTGTTGCTTCAGTCACAAAAAAATATTTCAGCAGGTCCAGCCACATCAATGGTAACCTTTGTGCAAGCAGCAAATATCAAAGCAAGATAGTATGCAAATGAATAATCTTCAAAATGATGCGCACCATCAATGAAAATATTATCATTAATGTTAATGATGAGTTGTGTCTTCTATTGTGAAGATGAACCCAGATGCATCATGTTCTTTCTCACTAACAATCTCTATGTCACCTATTTTCTTTCTCACTAACAATCTTTTTTTCTTCTTTTTTAATATACTTTACAGTACAACTGATATTGTTGCTTTTTCTTGACTTTACATGTATGTTGCTTTTCCAGGATCATAAAGCTCCACTCAGTAAAACCTGTTTACTATTCCTGTCTGTATTAATTCTTTCCTATCTGTATTGATTATACTATGGACAAATCAGCATCTATAAAGCATATTAATTCTATAGCATACAACACATTGCAGAGTGAACGGTGCTTCTCCAACAATCACAACGTTGTTGTTTTAAGTTACTTCCCCATTACATAGTGCACCAAATGATATTTGCAAACATGCAAAATAAAGTGAGATATTTTGGCTGATTATGTGGATGAAATGTCCTAGTTCCCATTTGCTCTACTACACATAGCAGAGCTTTCTGTTCAACAACACAGTATTGTTCTACTGTGCACAACAGTAGGCTTTATTGGTTTGATGGTATACAACAAAGATAGAATAACATTTCTCAAACAATCAAGATCATGTCACAGATTGTTCTTTCCTCATAAGATAATGCTCCAAATGATATTTGCAGACATTGTTATATGGATATGGGACAGATGGTGGGGGTTGCATGTCCTAAATCCACACCACTATTACCAGTATGACTTATAGCAGGGGTTCCTAAGCCAAAATATGTACTACTGCCACCAGTGTGATAAAAAGACAAAGATTACAGAGACCAAATCCATACCACATCCTCCTAGTTATATATGTAAGAGGGTGATTGGCCATTACAGTAAATGTGCACTACTGCCTTGGTTTATGACAACATCTACCACACATAAATAAGCCATATACTGTCAGCTCTAGAGCAGGATTATAATCACTGACTCTCCAGGATTTCACCCACCTCAAGTTAAGCCTGCCAGCTTATTAATAGTAACTGAAATTCAATCAACATGTTTCTCAAACATGTACACATGTACAATATTTCCCAGGAATGGCTATTGATATTTCTCCAGTGACAGCAACTCCTACCAGCATTCATAAAATTCTACCATCAATCAGATTGCCACTCTGATACCAAGACCTCAGTTACCAATCTCTCTTTTTATGAGCCAGGCAATATTGGGTTATGATAGCTGACGGCCAAACAGTCTCTTTTCAAAATAATGGATAGCAACAGTCACACCAATGCTGTGATTGTATCCTTCACTAGAAAAATAAAGCATCATTCATGATCTTTGTCAAATGAACAAATAAAAATTCTGTCTGTCTAAAAATAATGATTTCACATACAATATAGTATATCAATTTCATAAAAAAAGAAAAATAAAATGAGTTCACATGTGATACGATTATGACAGAAAAACTCTAACTGCATCTATAGCTATTTCCAAGTACTTATGGTTGATGACTGAAATCTTAGGATACAAATAAAGTCCAACAAGTCTATAATTCAAACATCTTGGTGTATCTTATCCTGCAATTTAGAATTTCCAAAGCATAAGTAATAGTCCCAAGCAAACAGAAAGAAAAGGACAGTAGTAACTCTGATGAAGCACCCTCCTGTGTGGTTAGATTCATAACACTCCCAGACAACAACAAGAAAAAAAGAACTGCAGCATTTCTGGTGATTTCCACTCCACAGAGTTTAGAGGCATTTTCACAAAAACAGCAATCTGTTTTTTTTTTTTTGAAACAAGTTGCAGATTGTTCAAAGACTACTGTGTTGCAGAGGACACAGCAAACATAGCAACCATAAAGCATTCTGTAGCTCTAAAAGAAAACAATTCTACATTCAACATATCCATTGAAACACACAAATAGTATTTTTTTTTAATCTAAGAGAATAGAAATTAGCTGTTAGACTAAAATAAGTTTTCTGTCCCCTACAAGTTCTTTAGCACAAGAGAGACCTTTCTGTTCAATAATACAGTGCTCTTCTATTGCAAACAGCACAGATGTAGGCTGCCTAATTTCTATGGTATATAGTACATGCATAACAGTACCTCTCAGATAATGTTATAACTATTGCTTTCAATTATTTTGAAAAGGGACTGTTTAGATGGTCCATTAAATTAGTAGCCAGTATTCGAAGTCTTGGTATCAGATTAGCAATCTGATTGTAGTGTACTATAAATACAGGAAACGAGTGCTGCCACTGGAGAAGCAAACATGTTACTGAATGTTGTTTCCCCTTTATACAGTGCATGAAATGATATCTGTAAACATGTAAAACAAAGTGAAATACTCATGATTACATGAATAAAGCAAGTTATCTGTCCCTATCTGTTCTACACACAATTCAGTCTTCTATTTTACACAACACATTAGTGCACTGTATTAGCTATATGGCCATGACTCACTACTATAAACTACCAGTGAATAGCACTTCTGAAACAGCAAAGAGAATAGCTGAATACTGTTTTCACAGGCCATAACATACCACAATGTTCATCATCACATCATTAGATTGCACCCTAACACAACACTACCAGTGAGAAATGATCTAGTTTATTTTGAGTGTGCATGTGCTTCTGTGTGTGTGTGTGTGTGTGTGTGTGTGTGTGTGTGTGTGTGTGTGTGTGTGTGTGTGTGTGTGTGTGTGTGTGTGTGTGTGTGTGTGTGTGTGTGTGTGTGTGTGTGTGCGTGTGTGTGTGTGTGTGCGTGAGTGCGTGTGCGTGCATGCATGTGTGTGTGTGAGTGTGTGCGTCTGTGTTTCTATTAAACACTGGCTAGAGCAACACGTTTTCACAAAATCACATTACAAATTGCATAGGGTATGTAGCTAAAATATCATTAATTCATAGATAGAGGGACAGCAGACATAGATAGATAAATGCAAACACAGGTATAGAGAAAAAGAGTGATATGTATAACTCCCTGCTAAGTAACTTACGAAGTTCTTATCACAAGCAGCAGGTCATTGATCAATAAATAAGTAATACCTGCAAATCCATTTAAGAAGAGAAGGCATTCTTTCCTGTGGCTCTCTGTGTTACATGTATACATAAAAATATTTCAGACATGGGCAATAATGTCCTTTTAGCGTGCCAATGCACTTAAAGAGTCACCCCATAATGTGTTATAGTTGTTATTAAAACTATCTAAACTACTGCTTGCTATAATGTAATTTGGTAGTTGTAGATCAGAGAGCACGTGCCATGTGCTGTGTCTTTAAGAAGCATATGAAAGACGTAACGCGCAAGAAAACGTCAAGCATGTGCCATTCCTAGTGTCATTTTGAGAGTGCAACCAGAGAGTAAGCATGCATGATTCCAACAGTTAGTTTGTATACAAATTACTTAAATTAAATTCAGTAAACTTCTATCGTGATGTGTTTGTATAAAATAAAGCTGCTCGAACAGAACCCATGAAGACTCTTCTATTGTGTCCAAAGTAGGAGAGCGACATGGTGTCATAAGTGAGATCGCAGAGAATAAGATTTGGAGCCATGAGGTGCAGAGATGACAGTGACGGTAAACTAAGAGAAACAAGCATGTAAAAGAGCCAGAAAAGAATCAAATGTAATGAAAATATGCATGAACTACTTGTTTTATAAAAAAGGTAAAACAGAGCATTACAAGGGCACAAACTGCGTTATTAAACAAGTGGGAGGCACAAAAGGTTTCTTATAAAAAGGAAATGTTTAAAACAACAAAATCTGACTAAGTGATTATCTGAAAAGTAAAATAAGCATGTTTAAAGTGAAATGAGTATGTTTCAGGACAAAATGAACATGTTTAGAGTAAAGCGAGCATAAAGAAAGCACAATGGGCATGAAAATAGATTAAACGCGCAAAACGAATATAATAAGGGCAAAAAGGGCACAGTAAGCATAAATAAAGCTAGGCGAATGTATGTTTTTTAGTAAAGTATTGTGTTTTGGGGCATAACTACAGCTTCATATTGTATCAAGGACACAACTAAAGTTATTTAAAGTATCTCAAAGTGTGTAAAACTGCTTATAGTGTGTGCTTATTACTGTGTATGTATTCTGAAGAGTTTGTGTGCAAAGTGCAACTATTTCGTGAAGTACAGTCAAAGTATAGCCATTTTGAAAAGTTTCTTGCGCTGGGTGTGTCTATTCGCAAAGTGCCACCATTACAGAGTATTTCTTGCACTGTAAAGAGTTGCCTAGCAAGGTATCGCTATTTGGGGGAAATTTCAGTAAGCTGTATACATTTTATTTGCAAAGTGCAATTACTTCCAAATGTTACTGACTCTGGGCTTCTCTTGCCCAGTAAATTCATATCATTAAGTTATTTCAAATGTTTATTAAAATTAAGCTATAAATTACTTTAGCAAGACAATAATTTCAAGAGTGTTACAGTGCCCTAGAGACTTATTTCACAAAGTCCATTTACATAGAGGCTTGCATCGTGCAGCTGTTTTATATGTTTCTTACACAGATAAGAGGTGATTTCTTGCGATACAGTAATTTCAAGAGTATTACAATGCCCGAGTGAAACTTATTTCACAAAGTCCAGTTGTACAGAGGCTTGTTGTGCTATTTGGCAAAGTTACAAATACTGGTATAAAATACTGGCATATGTGTATGTGTTTGTGCTGATTTGCAAAAACCCTTCTCTGGTATGTGTTAATATGGAAGATGGATTTCGAAAGTCTTTACCACTTGTATTTGATCAGAATATTGCAGAGAATTGGAGAATATTTGAACAACAGTATGATATTTTTATACAAGCAGCTTATTCTGATAAAGATGCACTCACCAAGGCATTCATTTTATTAAACCTAGCTGGGTCAGAGGCTATAGAAAGAGACTGTTTATTTGTGTATGCACCAGCAGTATATGAGGGAGAAGGTTGTTGTACAGGCTGAATCAAGGGAAGACCCTGAGTGTTTGAAGCAGAAGTACAGAGAGATGTGTAACCCCAGACAAATATTACGAGAGGCATTTGTTTTACACGAGAGATCAGAAACCAGGGGAAACGTTTGCAGCTTATATAACTGACCTGAGAAACAAAACTAAAATGTGTCGATTTGATGACTTAAACGCTGAGTTTATAAAGGACAGGCTCCTGTGTGGTATTAATAGTGCTGCAGTGATAAAGATCTTGCTTAGTGACAGTGATTTAATATTGAGTAAAGCCATAGAGATTTGTCAGATCCATGAAGTGACAGAAAAACACACAAGTATGCTTGTGAGTGATAAGTGCATGGTTTCAGCAGGCTCCAGAGCAAATGTAGACAGCATGCAGCACGTGGCAAACAGAAATAAGGCTACTAAGCACATGGCAGCCACAACCCCTGCTGGCTCATCAAGGAAACCAGCAAATTCTAAGGCCAGTTCAGTTAAAGGAGCATCATCAGTGCAGTACAAGCATGAATCAGCAAAACCCAAGTCCAGCATTATTGTTAACTGTCACAATTGTGGTGCAAATCATGAGTCTAAAAGAGAGAAATGCTTAGCATTTGGTCAGCAATGTCACAAATGTAAAAAATGAAACCATTTTCAAAAGTTTTGCAAGTCAAGTAAACCTCACACAGTTATAAAGAAAGGTTACACAAAAAAACAAGTTGATCAATTAGAGCCCAAGCGGTGAGCTTTCTATGTAGATATTGTATCAGTGCTTGGTGAAAGAGTTGATGCAGTGAATTTATTGACAAGAAGCGAAGTGTTTTGTACTGTCCAGATCAATGGTAAATCCACAGAGTTTAAAGTCGACACTGGTTCGAAGTGCAATGTTATATCAGCAGACACATTTGCTATAGTGAGAACTAATGAACAACTCAGTGTGGCCAGTAGTGCGAGACTTGTTGTAAAAATGACGAAAGGCAACAACAGGAACCTGAATCAAGGACCAACAATGAAAAACCAAGAGAATTTATTCACAGACACGTCCACCGACTAAGCGCTTTCACCTAAAAAGGCATCCTCAGAGTCGGTTAGAACATCACAATCAACATATATATACATAATTAGAACTTATTAAACAATGACATCACATTTTAAATGCACCAATGAGCCCAAGCACTGCCTCAACCCAATTAAAGATACAAAACCTATTCTAATACAATTCTAAAAAATGTTAAAAAAATTAGAACACAAAATAAATCACAACAATTAACTGCATACTATGACTTGTACATATACACATACACTTATATGTTAAGAAAACTTACAAAAATATATGAATATAAAATACATATATCTCAGCCTGTAGACCTTGAAAATGATGACTCTGTTAAACAGAATAGAATAGGTGCAGCATAACACAGTACCCTCACCCTATGAATTAAATACAACTTGCTTTCTGTTTTAACACTGGTTTGATGGATATACATTCATTAATACCCGGACACCTCATGGCATTTAATCTCACCTGCCATTGAACTTCTAAAAGGGCCACCTTGTTGCTTATATCACCCCCTTGATCCTCATATACCCTGTCAATAACAAAAAACAAGAACTTTTTGAAATTCTTGCAATAACAACTGTGTATAAACAATGCATTATGTGCATCCTTACTCTTTATACTGCGTACATGCTCACTTATTCGATCTCGCAACCTACGTGTGGTCATCCCAACGTAGAATGCGTCACATGTACTGCAAGAAGCCACATAAACTAAACATTTTGTATTACAGTTACACTGACCTGGGCATGCAATTGTACGATCAAAACCTTTCACAACCAAGTGTGTACCCTCACTAATAAATCTACAAACTCTACACCTACCACACTTAGACATAATTGATTTCCTGACCCTGGGCACCCTTTCCATAATTGCTTTTAAGTTAACACCTTTACTAAACACAATCCTAGGTGCCTTCCCAATTATGTCCTTAGTGTCCTTATCTAAACAGTGATTCCATACTTCATGTACCGATGCTGCAATGACAGTGGCCTTCTCATTGTAGTTAAGAATCAAGCAGGCTTTATTCTTCCCTATATCCTTATTCATGTTGTTCAACTCCATACTACTCGCCCCATTAACTTCACTTCTCAATATAGGTTCAAAAACAGTGTTCCTTTTCCTGACTACTTCCTTTTTAACCTTTAATAAAAGGTTAAGTGGATACCCCCTATCCATAAACATACCCACAAGTGCGAGACTTGTTGCTTATGGAGGTGAAGGAATTCATACCAAAGGCTCAGTGATGCTTTCATGTTATTTGGCAAACAACTGTTACAACTTGTTATTCTATGCAGTCCAAAGGCAAGTGCAGTCATTACTGGGTCTCAAAGATAGTTTGAGAATATATCTGCTTTCTTTTGCCAAAGAAGTTCATCACATAAGTGAATCTCCGAGTTCCAATTTTTCTGAAGCCATTTTCTCAGAGTATGCTGATGTTCTTGATGTCAAGTTGAGCAAACTTCCAGTTGTGTATTCTATGAACTTAGACCCAGAGGTCACTCCAGTGGTTAGACCAGCATGAAAAGTTCCAATAGATATGCAGAATAAAGTCAAGGGTCAGTTGGATAAAATGGTGCAGCAAGGTGTAATTTGTCCAGTTACAGAATCAACTGAATGGGTATCCTCTATGGTAGCAGCTCACAAAAAAGGCACAGACGAGATCAGAATATGTATTGACCCCAGAGATTTGAACAAGGCATTGAAGAGTCTACATCATCCAATGGACATAGTCGAAGAGGTCACACCCCTAATACCAAATGCCACTGTTTTTTCTGTCTTGGATGAAAAAGTTCATTTTGGCAAGTGATGATGACCGCAAATACTCATTACTAACCACTTTTGGTACCCCATTTGACAGATACAGATTCCTAAGGATGCCATTTGGAACAAATTCTGCAAGTGAAGTCTTTCAGCTTGCAATGGAGCAATTTTTTTGGGGTTATCCTTGTGCTTTAATAGTAGATGATTTATGGATTGGAGGCATTGGTGAAGCAGAGCATGACAGAAACCTAAAAAGAGTTCTAGACAGAGCACGTGAAGTGAACTTAAAACTCAATCATCTGAAGTTGAAATTCAGAGTACCAGAAGTTACATATGTAGGTCATTTGTTTACCAGTACTGGTATGAGACCAGATCCAACCAAGCAAGCAGCTATCCTTGAGATGTCAGCACAAGACAATATAAAAGCTCTACAGAGTTTTCTAGGTATGGTCAACTATTTAGGCAAGTTTATACCAGATTTCAGTGAGTTGACAGCACCCTTAAGAGAGCTGATACACAAAAAATGTTGCTTGGTCATGGTTGGACCACTACCAGAAGGCATTTGAAGACCTCAAGCTGAAAATTCCCACCCCACCTACATTAAGATACTATGATGTGAACAAACCAGTCACTCTTTCCTGTGATGCTTCATAAATTGATCTAGGTGCAGTTGCACTTCAAGAGGGCAGACCAGTAGCATATGCATCTAGAACACTTACTCAAACTAAGATGCAGTATGTTCAAATTGAGAAAGAACTGTTGGCAACAGTATTTGCATGTTCCAAGTTTCATGATTATATTTATGGTCAAGTTATTCAGATTGAAACTGACCACCAACCTCTAGCTACTATTCTAAAACAGCCTATACATTCTGCTCCAGCAAGATTACAAAGAATGATACTCAAATTACAAAAGTACAATTTCAAAATGGTCTATACAAAAGGCAAACTACTCTATCTGGCTGATACCTTATCCAGATCACCGAGAAATATGACTGAACAGCTTGACGCAGAGAATTTTGACTTTGACGTGATGGCAGTGCATACTTGTTCTACCACTATGCTTGTAAATTACTTTTTTAGTGTTACAGTCACCCCCTGCACTGGTTTTAATGATCTTCTTTAAATAAGGGCAATAAAAACTATCACCTTGCTGTATAAATATCCAAAATGTACAATTAGTTTCACATCTTTTAGTGCTTTTCTCACATGGTCTAGGTTTAAATTCAACAAAACTTCTAATATTCCTGGCCTTCCTATAAACAAATGATGGCACAGTGCAATGAATGTGATGCATTCTATGTGGGCAAGACTGCAAATAAACTCAAGTGAAGGATTTCATGTCATCTGTCAGAAATCCGCTCTGGATGTAAAAATAATGCACTAGCCAAACACCTTTCTCTTCATAAAAGACACACAGGTTTTAAGTTCCAGATCCTGGCTCGCATAGACATGGGTGATCTTGAAGGAGACATCTCGAATATTCTGGAGAAACATGAACTCATGTGGCAATTAAAGTTGAACTCTTTTAGAAAGCCTGGACTAAACTACTACTGTTCAATTAAAAGTGCATTGGAACTTAGAAAATTGCCACATTGTTTACATGACTAATTGTATTTTATTTTATTTTTTCTACAAATTGGTTTTAAATACCATTTTAAATCATTTGAAATTTAAGTGTATATTTTGTTTCCATCATCATACATATATATTTTTTTATTTTTATTTTTTTTCTGGTTCTTTTTTCCACTTTATTCAAAATGATGGTAATAACAATACTAACTAATTATACAATTATATAGGTTTTTATGATTCTTGTACACAGACCTGAAGAAGTCTAGAAGGACGAAAGCGATCTTTGTTAACAATAGGTTATGAAAATAGAAACTGATTTTTACATGCAAAATGCACATGTATATATTTATATGTAATTTTTGATCGCAAAATGAACTAAGGTTGATATATTTCCAGCCATGTAGTATATTGCCTTGTATAAAATCACAGACTTAATAATCTACTTAATAATTTGGTTAAATAAGATGTAGCAAACCAAATCCACTGGAAGCACCACACAGAGATGCCAATAACTGTAGCAAAACTTCTTTATTGAAGACAGAAACAAACACAAGCGCTTTCACGTAGCTATACTACGCTTCTTCAGGTGTAATACAATGAAAAAATGAACAACCATTTATACAAAGTTTTTGGCGCTCAAACTTAACTAATTAGGACACTAATTAAATAGTTAAAACACTCATCCTGTATCGATTTAAAGAAACATCATCAAAGGATTCAAATGACCCAAATGATGAATGAGTAAAAATAAATATAAATATTAAAAGTATTTAAAACGCATGAATAACTTATTTAAATAAACCTAGTTAACAAAAAGCACGCTCATAATGCAATAAATGAACTATGCTGCTGCAATAAGAGAGCGTATTAAACTACAAAGCTAACAGTACACGCCAGCTAACAACCCAAACTCAATATGGGCACAGTCACCAAATGATATACAAAGACCACAAGCCAAAATGTTCTGCAGAAAAATTATAAACAGTATAGTGATGTCATTAAACGGGTTAAATAGATGTATAATGACTCTCATGTTACAGTCGCTAAGCTGAGCTCATCACGAGCTTCTAATCGCAAGGGCATCAAGTTAGAAAAGTTAAAGAAGTTGAAAAACAGAGCAAACACATCAAACGGTGTCTAAAATATGTATATAATATTATAAAGAGTGTTGCCAGACTCCACTAACATATACAATGCCCATATCATAACTATACATCGAGATAGCCAAAGTGTCGTACTTGTTGCAAAATGCAAATGCATGTAAATCACTGGCAGATCAAATCCGCCATCGCTGCAAGTTAACATAAGCAGACATATGCTGACCTGGATAATAACTGCTTAACGCCCTAAGCTAACAAATCAGCTTGCCATCCAAATAGTACCAATAAATCCCATCATGATGGTTAAAACAAAGCATTCCACTGTTATAATCCATCAAAAGGGTTAGTGTCAACACAGCTAAAGCATCAGGAGCTGGTCCGACAATATAAAGTATCCTACATGCAACTGCCATTGAGCCTTGCCTGTTGATGTAAAATATGCATCAAAAAATAATAAACCTATATATCCAACTGACAAACCTTAATAATAACTTTTCACCAAGATAACCAAGGTATCGTACTTGTTACAAAATGCGAAGGCATATAAATCACTGGCAACAGATCAAATCCGCCATCGCTGCAAGTTAACGTAAACAGACATAAACTGACCTGGATAGTAGCTTAATGCTCTAAGCTAACAAATCAGCTTGCCATCCAAATAGTACCAATAAATCCCATCATGATGGTTAAAACAAAACATTCCACTGTTATAATCCATCAAAAGTGTTCATGTCAACACAGCTAAAACATCGGAAGCTGGTCCGACAATATAAGGTGTCCTACATGCAACTGCCACGGAGCCTTGCCTGTTGATGTGAAGTGTGCCTTCAAAAAAATATAATAAACCTGTCAATCTAACTGACAAGCCTTAATAAAACTATATGAACCTATGAGTATTGGTTGAGAAACCCAATATTAGTGTCATACAGCCAAAAAGGTTATATGAGAAACTAATAACAATTAACATTTGAAATCTAAGAAAAAATAATTAAAAAATGTAATGGATCCTCATATTGTTAAATCATGCTCTATAACTGTCAAAATACCCAAAGAAACCAAGAAACTAAAAAATCTGAACAAGACTTAACTATAAAAATCAACATAAATAATAAATATTGACATCAAGATAAATATAATAGCACAAGCTAAAACTGTCAATTAAAAATACAAAGAAAGATTAATGAATAAAGACGCTAACTGTGACTTGGTGATAACCATAATATTAGCCAAATATTTATTCTATCAAAACGACTATATATCATAAATGCTGAAGATTAAAAGATGAGAAAAAACTATGTAAGTGGGACTATATAGTTAATCCTACTAAAAAATAACTGAAAAATGCTATAGATGTTATAGAACTACTATGAGCTGTCAGTAATCTGTCAGCTCAAGTCATATACAGAACTTGCAATGTATATATACTAAACACCTAACAAACAGTATGTGAATGGCATATAATGGCATATAATGGCAGTGCATACTTGTTCTACCACTATGCTTGTAAATTACTTTTTTAGTGTTACAGTCACCCCCTGCACTGGTTTTAATGATCTTCTTTAAATAAGGGCAATAAAAACTATCACCTTGCTGTATAAATATCCAAAATGTACAATTAGTTTCACATCTTTTAGTGCTTTTCTCACATGGTCTAGGTTTAAATTCAACAAAACTTTTAATATTCCTGGCCTTCCTATAAACAAATGATGGCACAGTGCAATGAATGTGATGCATTCTATGTGGGCAAGACTGCAAATAAACTCAAGTGAAGGATTTCATGTCATCTGTCAGAAATCCGCTCTGGATGTAAAAATAATGCACTAGCCAAACACCTTTCTCTTCATAAAAGACACACAGGTTTTAAGTTCCAGATCCTGGCTCGCATAGACATGGGTGATCTTGAAGGAGACATCTCGAATATTCTGGAGAAACATGAACTCATGTGGCAATTAAAGTTGAACTCTTTTAGAAAGCCTGGACTAAACTACTACTGTTCAATTAAAAGTGCATTGGAACTTAGAAAATTGCCACATTGTTTACATGACTAATTGTATTTTATTTTATTTTTTCTACAAATTGGTTTTAAATACCATTTTAAATCATTTGAAATTTAAGTGTATATTTTGTTTCCATCATCATACATATATATTTTTTATTTTTATTTTTTTTCTGGTTCTTTTTTCCACTTTATTCAAAATGATGGTAATAACAATACTAACTAATTATACAATTATATAGGTTTTTATGATTCTTGTACACAGACCTGAAGAAGTCTAGAAGGACGAAAGCGATCTTTGTTAACAATAGGTTATGAAAATAGAAACTGATTTTTACATGCAAAATGCACATGTATATATTTATATGTAATTTTTGATCGCAAAATGAGCTAAGGTTGATATATTTCCAGCCATGTAGTATATTGCCTTGTATAAAATCACAGACTTAATAATCTACTTAATAATTTGGTTAAATAAGATGTACCATTAAAGTACATTAGGGCTATATATTATTATGACAGCTACTAGGTAGGGCAGGACCAGCTCGAATGTCACACTGATGGGGGAAGGGATGTGAATTTAACATGTGTACCAATAACACTTTGTTTTACAGCACAATAAACCACTCCCATGCCTGATAAAAAGTATATATATATTTAGAAAGCTTGTTAGGAAATTATTACTCTATTTTAGTTTTACTTGGATTGCTTGTCTGTGTACTTAATAAAGGATTTTCGACTGGAAACAGACTGCCTGCCTTGCTTGGATTACTTTCGAATACTTAGTAATGCTGTAGAATTATATATTTCCTATTATTACTTTTTGACTTGACGAGTTTACGTTCGCTACTTCTACTACCATTGTCTGATCTGATTAATATACAGTGATTAACTAGAAATATATGGAATGAAAATCTTCCACACAGAGAAGTTTCTTACACTGTTTTGTTTTTAGACCCACTACACTTTAGTGGGTTGTTTTGAGACTTCGGGGATACCACGGAGATTACTTGTTTTAAGTTACCTACTAACAGACACTGAACCCTTGAAGATGAGATTATTTGAACCAACATGAATAAAACAAATCCATACTTCCTTATGTTAAGGCATTCTAAGGCCCTACTTACACCATGTATTTTTGCTTCTGGCAAGTATAATACTATTTGATGTTTACTATTCTCTATGTAAATTTGAGTATCAATTCCTTTAATAACTGAATCTACAATTACTAGTATATCATTTCTGAGATCTGGAAAATCCCCTACTTCTAATTGAGTAATGTCTGCTCTTTTAATTGTTAAAAAATAATGATCTTCATCACCATTAGTCTTTTTAATATTATTGTTTTCACCACTTATTTCATTTGCAGTCATACAATTCTCTTCTAGCTGTCTTTAATCCTTCCAAATTCAGCTGTGGTTTCTTTCTTTTAGCCTGCCCATTGTCTCTTTTTTTCTGCCTTCTTGGATGGAAAAATTATATATTTTTTAAAGTAAATGTTTTGTGATTGAACATTTTTATCATTCTCTGATATCTAAGTATTTCGTAATTATGCAGTATCCTTTTGTTTAGTATATTTTATTTTTGCATTACAGATATTAATCAATTTATTTTTCATCCTAATTATTTGTTATGATCTTCTTCCTTTTTTCTTTTGTATTTTCTTCTATGTTTTCTGAGTCCTCAGATTGCTGTATACCGGTATCCTGAATTCAAAAGTTATCTGTATTATCATGTTTAATAGGGTCTGAGCAATTTTTACTAGGAGAGACTGCTTTCTTTCCTAAATGTGTTCTGTTTGCAACATTAGGTATCTCATAGGCACAGTAACTAATATATGTTGCAATAGTCTTCTAAGATATACCAATTGCACAAGCATAATCATCTTCAGTAAATCTAGATTGTCTATCAAAAATACTAATCAAATCAAAAGATATTATTCAAAGTGGAAACGGATGATGATGATGATTAAGTGGGGGGATTCAAGAAAGAGGGAGAGAATGAGATTTTGGATGCAGATCTTCAAGGAAAATAATAACAGCCATTCATAAAATAACAGAAAGTATTATAAGAACTAAGCCAAGATGGGAATGGAAAAAGGAGATTCTGATGATATGGATGACTGCAATTAGGGGTACAGAGAATATGCAAATGGAAGCTGGAATTTACTGGAGAAAACTGGCAAAGGAACCAAGGTATTGGGAGCAAATAGCTAGAGATGGAAAGGTAATAGAATGGGAAAAGGCCAAAAAGACATTTGGACTGCAGGGTACAGACTTCCTTCCCTACCAGGGACTGATATCAGAGTATAGTCTAGAGACAGAGATAAGGGAACTGTAAATGAATGATCTTTTCTGGAAGAGTTTTTTTATTGAGTCAAGAACAGAAGCTGCTGTTAAAAATGGATAATTAGTGCAGCATATAAAATATTGCACAATAACTGTGGGAATCAATCAGAGGATATTAGAAAGGACTGGAAAGAGAGATTGGATAAACAATTCACAAGGAAACAATGGGAGGATGTATGTGCGGCTCCCAAATATGCAACAAAGTGTATTATATTTAGGATTTTTGCTTGGAAGTGTTTGCATAGGTACTTTTATACCCCAAGCAAACTCCAAACTATTTTCCTTAGGTAGATGGTAAATGTTGGAAGTGTGATGGGAAAGAAAGAGGTAACTGGGAACATATGTTCTGGGAGTGTAATGAGTTGTCAGACTTTAAAAATTTCCTACAGAGTACTCTGTCAGAAATATTGGGTGAAAAAATGGGTGTAACCAAGGAAATTATTTTTTGAGCAGGGATACAAGATCTGAATTGTCTAAACATAGTAAGGCCTTGCTGAGTTTAATTCTGATGGCTACCAAAAATACTACAAAATAGATATCAAAGTCGACTGTACTTGAAGTAATGCATATTTGTAACTGATATAAAAGAACAAGAAGTGGGATATTTAGAAAACGGTAGTAGCAAACTAAATATAATAAAATGTAAACTGTGGCAACAGTACAAGCAGAACAATGTTTTAGAGGAAGAGTGAGGTTTAAGGGAAAGGAGGAATTGATTTATATAATGTTGGATTAATGATAATTGTACAAAGCAGGCACGGGATGTATTTTGTTTGTAATTATGAACATGTTAACATGGTTTGTTTTCATGTTTATAAATGTACGTTTGCCTGTCTTTAAGTGATAATCCAATTAAGGTTCTTAAAAAAAAAAAAAAAATATATATATATATATATATATATAGTACACTGGACAAGATATTTATATTTTTGTAAATTGTTACCGGCATACTTATTTAAAGAATCCATATACAGTTACAAACAATCAAAAAGAAACAAAAGTACTAAAATCAGTAACCACAAAATGCACAGATATTAAAATAACTGGTAATTTAAGTCAAACTGTGTGTGGAATCAACACAAGGTCTATGCATATATATTAAATTAAGGACACTGAGCTAACATAATTTTATTCAGTACTGGGAGCAATAAACAGGTATCCTAGCAACATGGAGGTGCTCGTTCTCAGCTTCACCTATTAATATACTTAAATATATAAGATTGGAAGGCCCCCTCCTTCATCACTGACTGCATCCGAACAATACTCAGTTGCCATAGCAACACAGATATATGGCCCTCCTCCTGGACCCTCCTCATTCCACAATCTCTCTCCTAGAAAAGAACTCCATATCACAGTGAGGTAGATACCTTATTAGTAATTATATTTTATTTTCCAGGCGGTAGGAGATGACAGTCATTCACACGTTGGCTCTCTACAAAGTGCTGCAGTTATGAAGCCGATTATAGAATAAATCTTGGTGGATGCGTATGACTTTAAGAATAAGAAATGGCTGGGGAATGGTTGGGGAGTCCTGCAGGTACTGTTTAACAGCTCTGAAGTGAAGCATCAAGGCATGCAAGAAAAGGTGTCGTGACTTGAAATAAAAGAAAGCTAACACAGATGAAAGAGCAGTGTGGTTGGACTGGACAAGGAAGCCCACTGAAAATATCTGACCTTGGGACCTGGGAATGTAGTAGAATGAGTGCTATTCCCTCTGCCTGTGGACCCTACTGTGATAGCCTCCATAGACTCCAATATACCCATGTGTAGTAGCAGGTGCACTCTTATTGTGCTATTGTGACCTGCTAGATACATAGGTGTTTCCTTCTCTTCCCGTCGCTTCAGCTGTTTTGCACTCCCAGTCTTCCAGTCAGATTGTCATGTCCTCGCGGAAAGTATTCAGTACTTGTCTGCTAGTGTTTTAAATACAGTGATCTGACATCCACTCACTCCTCCGTGAATGTTTTATTTCTGAAATATAATCACTCATACCATCATCTGCCTTTCTTCTATGCTCACTGAATTTCTTTCTTTACACTTCAGGACTGGTTAAAACATTCCAGTAAACATTATTTAACTTTATTTTAATTCAGACTATCTACATTAATCATTTTGATACCACACGCATTGTTTTACTCATGAGCAGAGGACTTAAAAATTGCATCCACTGCACTTGGCCAATTTGATACTCATTTTATTTATTTTTATTTTTAATTTATAAAACACAGAGCTCAAAGTCCCAACTGCCGCCCAGTGATACAAACAGCAAAAATAAACTAATCCAAATATCAGCTATGGCAGAGTACTATCCAGGTCTAGGAAAACTTTCTGAACACTTTATAGGAGGTTGCTTAAATGATTCTGTGTCTGATGCGTATATTTTAGACATGGTTTATGTTATCAGTTTATATTTGTATGTTTTATATTTGTTTTTTATATGCATTTTTATATAAGTTTTTTGTAATTTTAATTGGATGTATGATATATATATATATATATATATATATATATATATATATATATATATATATGTATACATATATATATATATATATATATATATATATTTTTTTTTTTAATGGTTTGGTTTTCTTTTAGGGTTTGGGATGTGCTTTAGATATAAGGTTAGCCATGATTTGTCAGTTTGAATATCCCTTTATTTGTATGTATATATATATATATATATATATATATATATATATAGAGAGAGAGAGAGAGATGGTGATTCTGTTGATTCATGGTCTGATAAAGCAAACAGATGTTTGTGAAAGTGTTTACCTACCTGCTTTTTCTCTTGCAATAAAAGTGAGTTCATACTGGAAGACATACATGTCGATTATTATCTAAACTGTTCAGAAAGTTTGCCTAGAACTGGATAGTACTCTGCCATAGTTGCTCTGATATTTGGGTTCATTTATTTTTAATTTGTTAATCTCGGTAGATAAGTGACCACAAAAGACTAGTTTCAGTCTCAGCCAGGGCTTGATTACATACCCTTTCAAATGCCTAAATAAAAGTACCCCCTTTATATTTTAAAAATAATTTGGTACTGACCTAGGCATCTAGTGTTCTTCTGGTACTGACCTTGTTATCTGGGGGTCTTCATCCCCTTCTCCTGTTACTCACATGATTTGGAGAAGAGTCAGCGTCTCCGTCTCATCCTGATCCTCCTTCTCTTTTTCTTTTGCCACCAGCTGCTTCATTCTCTTAGCTGCCCTAGGCTTTAGTAATTTCATCTCCAGCTCAGTTCTCTTTAATTCTGTCTGGATTTTTAAAATCATCTGAGGATAAGTTGAATCAGGCTTTTTCTGCATACAGCATATCCACAGACACTGGTGGGTTGTCACTATTTTCAGTGATCTGCATTTCAAATGCACACAAAGCTGCTATTAAATTCACTGTGGGCATAAAGACATATGAACTTTTTGGTTTTGCACATCTTAGCAAGCCGCAGTGGTACAGCAGTAGAGTTGTTACCTCACAGCAAGAGGTTCTCCTGTTCGATTCTCGGCTGGACTGCCTTCTGTGTGGAGTCTGCATGTCCTCCCCGCGGTCGAGTGGCCTCCGAAAGACATGCGTGAATGGGTTTGCCTTTGCTGAAAGTTGGGTGTCGGGCTGGCAACTTGGCGCCATAAAAAATATACTACCAATCATTAGTGGACCGGAGTTCTGCTGTGGCGACCCCTAACCGGGAAAAGCCGAAAAGACAAACAGTCTGCTGTGACACTAACACCTTAGTATGTTCTTCCCAAGGTCATCTCTGCCTGTTTCCTAATTATTCTGACTAAAACATAAAATAACTGCTGTGCAACCTATTTGCTGAAAGAATAAATTCTAGATTCATGAGAAAACTGCTTTGCAGGTTAAATAAGTCTGGTTATATTCACACCACTTCCACCAATATGTAACAGTGACCAGGGGCTATAGACTTGGATAATCTGGTGACTCTCAGGGGATATGATTTCATGATTCACACCACAGCACCAAACAAACTGAAATATAAAATGAACACAAAAAAATAAGTAACAACTAAGTGAAGCTTGGCCTCAAAAGCATGCAGGAAATATGTACTCTCTTCCCTGTAGTAACTGTACTCTGATTAAGCTATTAAACTCAAAGACACACACAGACACACACACACACACACACACACACACACACATTGCTTTCCTGGGAAGGCTGATAATATTTCCCAGTACTACATATTTCATAGGTTCATAAGAGATTACTAGGCTAATGGCTTAAGACCTCTTACAAACCTAGCGAATATAACCTGACTTTACCTGATATATGGCCTCTAGGGGCAGGAGGATGGCATGCATTTGTTCCTATGCATTGCGTATATTGCAGATTGCCCCTGTCCATAAGGGAGATAAGCACTATCCCAGGTGTGAATTTGCGATTCCCCATCCAATGGCCCAAACTGAGTATGAAGAGGGCAGTGAAGGGCTCTATATCAAATTGTCGAAAACCCAAATTGTTGAAACACTACTCAGCGAACACACTTTGACGAAACCTCACTCCATTGAACAGCAGTTTAATCGAAGTTTTTTGCATGGGGAAAAACAACACTTGCCCAACCTAGCGAACATCACAAAATTCTAAAAATGTAAAACCCACCCCCGCAACTAAATATACCAACTCTGAGATCGCACTACAGTGGAGAAAAGGGCAAATTCCCAATGATGCCCAACCATTGTTTTTCCCTGTGAAAAACTTCTATTAAACAGCCATTCAATGGGTTGAGGTTTTGTTTGTTCTCTGAACAGTGATTTGATGATTTGGGTTTTCAACGATGTGATACAGACCCATACACATACACACACACACACACACACACACACACACACACACACACACACACACACAAACACACACACACACATATATATATATATATATATATATATATATATATATATATAGTTGTAATAGCTGTTATGTGATGTTTTGCATATACTTACATGAATTTTAAATAATTTCATAAATTATAAAATGCATTTTACTTAATATTCTGAATATTCACCTAGTTCTCTTGCATACCTCTCAGCCTATCAGTGCAAGAAATCTGGACAAAGCTAGAAACTAATGGAGGGACAAAGGCTCAAAAATAAGGACAGATTTTAAATATTGCTCGTATAAACTTAGAAAGTTGCTAGAATTACAGATTTTACATTATTATATATTTTCTAAAGGATATGAAGTCTGAAACTCAAGTGCCTGTCATCATTTAGTGGCTTCAAGCCTCAATGATTTCCCTGAAAACCACAAATTTTATGAGGAACAGACCAAAAATAAGAGGCAAAAATCTGGACATTCTGTGAAAATCTGGACAGTTGGGATGTACGTTCCCTTGCATAAATGAAAGTATATTTTTTAAAACTGAATAATGAAGTAGATATTTGTTAAAGTAGTGCTATGTCATTTTGAAGTGTTACATGGTTTTGGGATGAACCTTAGCATACAATTCCTCTGTAAGGGACAGTGCCGAGTGATATTTTGAAGACTTTCTCCAGATGTTTAATAACATGAGACAGACATTGTTACGGTGAAGTCATTGCCTAACTGACAATCTCAGATATATACAAATAGTCTGATTTCTCAAACTATAGATCGATTGTAAATATATGTCCACTATCTAAAGTATTAGAGAAATGCATTCAACCACAACTTCTTAAATACATCACCAACAAGTATCTTTTCTCCCCATCTCAGCCTGCCCCCCCCCAAAAAAAAAACAAATGACAGTACTACTATTGCCCTTTTTAGTTTTAAAAATGCTGTGAACTTCAGTAAAATGCAGGTTACTTGGTTTCCTCTCTTTTTTGACCTTTCCAAGGTATTCAATACTGTCTTCCATCAAAAGCTGTTTTATAAACTTTCCTCTCTGGGTCTTTCAAACTCATCACCTTATTGTTTTGTTATCTTTGGCAGTTGTCTTTCCAACAGACAACAATAAGTAAAATGGTAAAATGATATGCCATCTTTCCTGTTCATATCTTTAGGCATTCCAAAGGATTTATTATTGGTCCCTTATTATTTAACATTTCTATAAATGACCTTCAGACAGCATCCAAACATGCCACTATAATCCAGTATGCAGATGATTCTACTCTCTCCTACTCATCCCAGAAACTAGCTGTCCAGAAAATAGGTAAGCTTCAAGAAATCACCCGTGTGTGTTTCTCATTCAGTGAAGACTGACTGGATAACTCTCATCTACTCCTAAATAAATGCAAATTAAATTAATACTATTTACTCCTAATTAACTCTCTGAACAGAAGACTCACTTTAGCATTATGCCAGCCAATAACATCTGAAATGAACTGGTGACACATATAAAGTTATTAGGACTAACCATAGATTACCAACAGAAATATAACCAATTTATACAAGTAGTTAAAAAGTACCAATTACTCAGTTTCCTGTAAGGGACCAAACCTAACCTCATTGACTGCCAGAAAAAAAATTAAAAAAAAACATTGCCTCTACTTATCTAATTTCCTCACTTTTATATGCCTTACCTATGCAGAAAAATAAATAATAACTATGTTTTAATAAAATGACAAAGGATGCAGTAAACCACACCTATAAGCCTCACCACAGCTTGATTCTTAAACTAAACTGAACATCTATCTTCATTATCCAACATACATTCAGCTATTCACAATTCATAAACTTTTCTGTAAGTCTTATAATTGTCTTTCTCTAAATAACATCATTCAACATTATTCCCCAAATAGAACTTTACTTTCTAGAGACAAATTTCTACTTGTCTCAACAAAATCCAGCAAAACACTGATGGTGAGTGACTGTATTCTAATAATATCTCCAAAATCTGGAATTCCATTCTTTTATACTTGAAACACGTAAGCAACCTAATGTCATTCAAATCTTCATTAAAAACAGTACCTGATGGACCCATAGCTATGTTCATGTTTAACTCCAGGATAACCTTCTATATTTATTTATTCATTCTCATATTATTGTCTATCTTGTCACCCCCTATAGAACCCTTTAGATGAAACTTTTGTAAATAATGACCACTCTGATTTTGCTCACTATTATCTCCTCTTATTCACATTCTGCCTCTATCACATATTGTTTTTACATGCTGTCTCCTGTCTCTAGCCTACTTCCTGACATTTTTTCTTTTTTATAGTCAATTTATATTTCTTGTTCACTTCTCTACAAATCAGTCTCGCCTTTATCCGATTCACTCATCTACATCTCTAGCAAATTTCTATAACTTTTATCTACTCAAAAGTTTCTACTTTGTACTTTTTGCTTTGTACTTTTATTTCAACATTTTGTTCCCTGTTTAACTTTTCTTTCTCCTTTCATCCTATTTCCATTTCATAATACCTGGGAAAAGCATGATTACATAGAAGCTTGCTTGTTTTCAGTACTCTGACTGCAAAATGATTTTCTCTGTTAGCGTTCATCTAACTCATCTCTTATGCATGTAAATTCTTTACTCTTCTGTCTAATGTGATATTACTTTTAAACTTTTGATGTATTGTTTTAAAAATTATGCATATTTTATGTTTTACTGTTCATTTTGTTGTGGAGCTTTTCTCCCCAGTCCTCTGCTGAAAAGGTGATTTCTACCCAGTCAGACTTTCCTGGTAAACACATGCAACTAACTAACTAAATAAATAATATCATTACATCCCATTTAGGGTCTTGGGATCCTTCCATTTCTGAAGCAGGATGTGTTATGTGCCTGGAGTAACAACCAATATGTGTGAGCAAACCTGGAGTGTCATTCGGACACAAGAAAGCCCTTCCTATCCCTATGTTATCATTATGGTATGAAACCCTTTTACTAACATTACTCTGTGTGTCACTCAGATTATGATGCTGAAAAGCAGAAGTGGCCAGGTGAAATGAGGTCAAGTGGACACTTTAGAATAGCAGTATGAGAATTTTATGGATACATATGGCTCCAAGTGGATGCAGGGGACTGCTTTGAAACATGAAAAGAACGTGACATATTATCCCACAACTCATCATAACTTTTTCCACTTCTATAATTTCATGGCATTTAAGGGCATTAAATATATTTGTTGTACTTAGCAGGCCTTTTCCATTTTAAACAAGGACTTAAATCCAGTGTTTATTTTCTCTTTAAAAACTCAGACACAGATATGCTCCCATTAAAACACGATCCCTTAACACCACAACTGGCAAGAATACTTACATTCATACATACATAAATACATAAAAAATGTCTGAGCTCCCTTAACAACTGTGCAGAAAGATGCACCCATACACCTTCCAAATTAGTACAACCTCCCCAGGACAAACATTCCAGAAAACTAGTTTACTTTAGTTGTCTGCCATTTGTGTGTTGACCACAGTATATTATAGCAAACCAGCTTATTAGGTTCTCTCCTTGCTCTGAATCAATCAGGTTTCTCTAATCAGCCTAAAATGTGACCTACTGATGATCATGAGTTCTCCTTGCTAGTAAACAAGTTTAGGAATCTGCAAGTTCAGATATGCAGTCCATGCCAGAAGTATTTGCACTTCCCTAACAAGCTGAGGTCTGCTCAGAGATCATGTGATATCAAACAAATTGATTTACTACATTGGGCACTGTGTTTTACTGGAGTTGAACAAGTATAAATGAACTATAATCTCACAACAAAACTAGTGGTGCTTATTTTTAGTTATTCTTTCTTCCTGATAAGTGACTAATCTTCAACATCGGCAGTCATAAAAAACTCAAATGCCTAAGTGTAGAACTCTCTGTCATTTGATCATCATGTTTTTACAATAATCAGAACATCCTCCTGTCTAGCCCAGTTAATTTCGAAAAGAATGTCTTCAAGATCCAAAGAAGTCATCCTCCCACAGTACTCTTCCCTTGTCAGATCCACCATTGAATACAGCTCTCACTTTGGTGTGTATAAATCTAAGCATACAGTTCAAATGTAAAGGCACCAGATATTTCTAACAAAGAAAATTAAAGACCATAAATCCTTCAACCATTTTGTTAGGTTGGCATGACTCTCTTTACACTCAGTAAATGGTAAGTGGCTTTGAGGTGACCTCTGTCTCCAATATTTGAGCCACGAAAGACCCAATCATATTTAACCTCCGATTTCTTCACAAAACCAGTGGCTCTATGAACACCCACACTAGGGAACTAAATATACTGCAGCAACAAGACTTACTGATAGGATAAGTACAGCACTTAATGTGTTTCCAGCTTATGCAATAAGTTACCACTAGAGGTCAAACTACTTTGATTGCCTTTAAGACTTGATGGTTTGATGGGTACACACAAATTTGCAAGAAGGCTGTCATGTGCCATCCTACTTGATTTGTGAAATGAGCATTATTAAGTGCTTGAAAAGTCAGGCAGGAACTTTTAAATTTGTCTTCTTAAAGGTGTAAATCTCAAGGCATTTTATGGTCCCTGTGATCATTTAACTAGTGTTGTTTCTATGTGCAGCTCTTTCTGTAGGCATTCCCAGGCAAGGTGAGAGATACAATCTCTCCAGCATGTTTTTGTTTGCTTCAACCTCCTCTCACAGGAGTTGTTTAAAGGACATTCTCACTAACTGCCCAGAACATTTTAACTGACAACTCTCAACCAGGAGGTTCTACTCTAAGATCTTCTCAGATTGCTGTGATCCTCAATCTGTCACATGAAGTGAACCCAGCTACTCAATGAAGGAACCTCATTATCACCACTTGTATTTGCAACCTGAGAATTTCACCCTATGATTTGGATCTCATTCACCACTACAGTTCAGTCTGATGCTTGCATTACTGCTACCACTGCATCCATCTACTGGTCAATCTCCCAGCCCCCTCTACGCCCCACCACCACCACCACCACCATCAAGAGCAAGACTCCAGAATACTTTACTCTGTGCTGGAAGCAGTTGCTCTCCCATCATCTGTAGAAAGCAGTGCACTGTTTCCAGAACAGAACCATGATCTCTGATTTGGAGCCACTGATTTTTACCCCAGTCACTTCACATCCAACAGTATACCATTCTAGTATATATTAGCAATCACAGTTAGGAGGTTTTACATATAACTGCTTGGATACTGTACCAACCTTGGCTGCACCTTAATAATCTGTGCATGAAAATTAACAACAGGAGACAAAACACACCTTTGCTGGAGACCTCTTTTACCTAAATATGCCTGACTTAAAATTGGGAAGGTGAATGTGATTCCTGCATTGCAAATGAGGACTAAATGATAGGAAGCAGCAACATGGCCCGTTTCTGTTGCAGTATTTCCCAGAAGGTATTATGTGATAGGCACCTAATTGTTACTGCTCACTACAGGGTGTTGGTCCCTTAACTAGTACTCACAACGGTATTTAGGCATTGTTACAAATGTTGTTTTATACAGGGATAACTCATGTGAAGCACTAGAATAAACATGATTAACTTAAGCACAATGCTCTTTTCGTCACAGCAGTTACATACTGTATGTCGTGTAATAGATGACACACTTCGAAATACTGAATGTGAGATAATAGATGACACACTTCGAAATACTGTATGTCGTGTAATAGATGACACACTTCGAAATACTGAATGTGAGATAATAGATGACACACTTCGAAATACTGTATGTCAGATAATAGATGACACACTTCGAAATACTGTATGTCAGATAATAGATGACACACTTCGAAATACTGTATGTCAGATAATAGATGACACACTTCGAAATACTGCATATCAGGTAATAGATGACACAATTCAAAATACTGTATGTCGTATAATAGATGACACACTTCGAAATACTGTATGTGAGATAATAGATGACACACTTCGAAATACTGTATGTGAGATAATAGATGACACACTTCAAAATACTGTATGTCGTATAATAGATTACACACTTCGAAATACTGTATGTCAGATAATAGATGACACACTTCAAAATACTGTATGTCGTATAATAGATGACACACTTCGAAATACTGTATGTCATATAATAGATGACACACTTCGACATACTGTATGTCAGATAATAGATGACACACTTCAAAATACTGTATGTCATATAATAGATGACACACTTCGACATACTGTATGTGAGATAATAGATGACACACTTCGAAATACTGTATGTGAGATAATAGATGACACACTTCGAAATACTGTATGTGAGATAATAGATGACACACTTCGAAATACTGTATGTGAGATAATAGATGACACACTTCAAAATACTGTATGTGAGATAATAGATGACACACTTCAAAATACTGTATGTCGTATAATAGATGACACACTTCGAAATACTGTATGTCAGATAATAGATGACACACTTCAAAATAATGTATGTCGTATAATAGATGACACACTTCAAAATACTGTATGTGAGATAATAGATGACACACTTCGAAATACTGTATGTCAGATAATAGATGGCACACTTCGAAATACTGAATGTCGTATAATAGATGACACACTTCGAAATACTGTATGTCGTATAATAGATGACACACTTCGAAATACTGTATGTCATATAATAGATGACACACTTCGAAATACTGTATGTGAGATAGATGACACACTTCAAAATACTGTATGTCATATAATAGATGACACACTTCGAAATACTGTATGTCGTGTAATAGATGACACACTTCGAAATACTGAATGTGAGATAATAGATGACACACTTCGAAATACTGTATGTCAGATAATAGATGACACACTTCGAAATACTGTATGTCAGATAATAGATGACACACTTCGAAATACTGTATGTCAGATAATAGATGACACACTTCGAAATACTGCATATCAGGTAATAGATGACACAATTCAAAATACTGTATGTCGTATAATAGATGACACACTTTGAAATACTGTATGTGAGATAATAGATGACACACTTCGAAATACTGTATGTGAGATAATAGATGACACACTTCAAAATACTGTATGTCGTATAATAGATAACACACTTCGAAATACTGTATGTCAGATAATAGATGACACACTTCAAAATACTGTATGTCGTATAATAGATGACACACTTCGAAATACTGTATGTCATATAATAGATGACACACTTCGACATACTGTATGTCAGATAATAGATGACACACTTCGAAATACTGTATGTCATATAATAGATGACACACTTCGACATACTGTATGTGAGATAATAGATGACACACTTCGAAATACTGTATGTGAGATAATAGATGACACACTTCGAAATACTGTATGTGAGATAATAGATGACACACTTCAAAATACTGTATGTGAGATAATAGATGACACACTTCAAAATACTGTATGTCGTATAATAGATGACACACTTCGAAATACTGTATGTCAGATAATAAATGACACAATTCAAAATACTGTATGTCGTATAATAGATGACACACTTCGAAATACTGTATGTGAGATAATAGATGACACACTTCGAAATACTGTATGTCAGATAATAGATGACACACTTCAAAATACTGTATGTCGTATAATAGATGACACACTTCGAAATACTGTATGTCGTATAATAGATGACACACTTCGAAATACTGTATGTCAGATAATAGATGACACACTTCGAAATACTGTATGTGAGATAATAGATGACACACTTCGAAATACTGTATGTGAGATAATAGATGACACACTTCAAAATACTGTATGTGAGATAATAGATGACACACTTCAAAATACTGTATGTCGTATAATAGATGACACACTTCGAAATACTGTATGTCAGATAATAGATGACACACTTCAAAATACTGTATGTCGTATAATAGATGACACACTTCAAAATACTGTATGTGAGATAATAGATGACACACTTCGAAATACTGTATGTCAGATAATAGATGGCACACTTCGAAATACTGAATGTCGTATAATAGATGACACACTTCGAAATACTGTGTGTCGTATAATAGATGACACACTTCGAAATACTGTATGTCATATAATAGATGACACACTTCGAAATACTGTATGTGAGATAGATGACACACTTCAAAATACTGTATGTCATATAATAGATGACACACTTCGAAATACTGTGTGTCAGATAATAGATGACACACTTCAAAATACTGTATGTCAGATAATAGATGACACACTTTGAAATACTGTATGTCAGATAATAGATGACACTTCGAAATACTGCATATCAGGTAATAGATGACACACTTCAAAATACTGTATGTCAGATAATAGATGACACACTTTGACATACTGTATGTCAGATAATAGATGACACACTTCGAAATACTATATCAGGTAATAGATGACACACTTCAAAATACTGTATGTCAGCTATTTGAAGGCCATAGATATACTTGGAGGAACTTCTGATTTCAATGTGTAGCTCAGCAAGGATTTAAAATGCAAGCCTTAAAATTGCAAGTCACACTCACTCATGATACTGTAAAATCAGAATACTTGAGTTCTATCCCCACGCAAGATACTTAGGTTCGTGTTCCACTTTTGCCACTGCAGTATAGGATGAAAAGATTGCTGTATTTCTGAGATGTCACTTTCTGAGGCACCTGCCTGGATTTATAGTAATTCAGCTAGATGCAGAAAATCCTGAGGCACTTCTTGAATGAAGAAAAGTGGAATTCTAGAGTGTGCCAGACAAAATTCTCCTGTTCGCTGTAAAGACACATCAGGATGAGACTGAAAAGGGTCTGGGTTTGATCAGTTCATGCCTGATTATCAAACAAATTCATAAAATGTAATTTATCTAGGAAATTCATAGTGATCACAGATTCTGACTTCTAAAAAGGCATGATAAGGTAACTTAGAAAAGAATCGCTTTAATGGTTAAATACACAAATCACCTTTAAGTGTGAAGCACTGCTAAAATGTAGCAGTACTAAAAGGACTAGAATCTCTTCTTAAGCTGTATTAGAATGGACTGGCAAAAAGTGGCAGAAAGCTGTATGAGAAAGAAAGAAAACTGAGGGTGTCCCTTGACTGTGATGTATCACATAAACTGTTATCAAACAATACTCTTGTAGCTGCTGATAGTTCTATCTTGATGTGAAAAATCTCCCCCTCACTGCCAGTAGCAATCATTCTACAAAGAATGAATCATTAAATGGAACCTTGCCAGCTTTACACAGCCTTGCAAGACTTAAGAAATCTATTGTACTGCATTTCTTTTTAGCAAGCTGGCAGCTAGAGATTTTTGTTTAAGCTTGAATAAAAAGACCTTGAAATATAGTTAAACAATCCAGTATTTAAAAAAATTCAAGGATTACATCAAGATAAACATATTTAAAATGTCACATGTTCTGTACTTGTCTATTAATGGTAACTTGAATCCAGATTGTAACCTGGTGCTCTGTACGGTTTATTTTTGCTTTTGGCTCACAGATAATGTTTGACCTTTTCTGTTATGTTAATGCAGAATTCTATCTGTATCACTTTGTAGCTACCAGGAATCATCTCAGCCTATGTAAAGGTCAAAATAGGAAGGCAGATTGATTAAAACATCTGGACAACTCATGGGGATAAACAAAGTATATAGAAGAAGTAATTATCAAAAAATAAAAAGCTTAAGAGAGTAGAGCACAGAAGGAATGTGATAAAATCACTTGGAACAGACTGATTACTTGTTCTGAAATGGCATATGAACCAGACATGTGGCTACAGTTGAAACAAATAAGTGTGTTGTGGACCTAGATTCCAGTCAAGGATGTCTGTGGCATTTTTGGAAAACAAATAGGTAGAGGGATAGAAGCAGAGTGTCTGCTTCAGCATTCCTTAACCAGATGTTGATGCAATTTGGATGTAACCAGACAGATTCAAGAATTGGTTTATACTTCACAGGAAGGAACACACTGATAAAACTGATGTGGGCCATAATTAAAAACTGTATCTTTCAAGAGCAAAATAGAGACTAGGTGCTGCAATATTGCAAGATCCACTACTTAAATATGTTTATAGGTATATCAGATTACATGAAAACAGACATAGAGCAGCTCTCTGATTATGTAGCCCAGGCTGGTATGACCCTGACCCTGAGCAGCATCTTGCCCTCACCAAGAATGATGCCGCAATACAAAGACAAGATGATCAGCTTTAATAATTGGCTCAAGTACTGGTGTCATTCTAAGGGGATCCAATGTCTGTCAGCCTGGGATGACATGTTGGACAAGCCACGCTGCTTCGCAAGGGACAGCTTGCACCTGTCACCACTGGGCTTCCGGATATTGGCTAAGGCTCTTGCCACCCCCATAGTGCCTTTTTTAGGCAAGGCTCAAAAGACAAACCCACCTCCTTAGAAAACAAAAATGGAAAAAAACTAAGGGTAATGCTGCTCAACGCCAGAAGTCTAAATCTCAAGATGTAGGCACTTGATGCACTCCTCAGTATGGAGAACATCGACGTCTGTGCAGTAACTGAAACCTGGTTCAAGGCTCCTGAGAGCACCCCAGCGCTACCAGGCTATACCTCGTATCATGCTTTTCGGCCCCAAAACCCGGGCTGAACCACAAAGGGAGGGGAGTGTCCATATTCATCAAGGACACTCACACCTCCAGGTTAGTAGCAACACATGAAGCATCAGAGACCATACAGGTGCAACTAACCATAGGCAAAACTGCTATACAACTGGTAGCATGTTACAGACCACCCTCCCAATCTCAGGAACCCCACTCAGCCTTCCTGAAGACATTGGAGGATATGAATGTATCACAAAATACCATCATACTGGGAGACTTCAACTACCCAAACATAGATTGGGTACATTATTCTAGCCCTAACACCCTAGCCCAAAGGTTCCTGAAATTCATAAATTCAAATGCACTGGAACAACTAGTCACCTCTCCCACTAGGGGAGATAATATACTAGACCTGATCATCACAAACATGGGGACAAAATGCTCCACACCGGAGGTATACCCCTCACTAGTGAGATCTGACCACAAACTAATCACCCTGGATGCTCCACACCGGAGGTATACCCCTCACTAGTGAGATCTGACCACAAACTAATCACCCTGGATATACATATCCCACCTCCACCCCCAGCACAAAAGACCACAGTGAAAAACTTCTCAAAAGCAGATTTCACTCTTCTTAAGACTGAGATGGTATCCTTTAAGCCCACTGGGCCAGTGGATACCACATCCCACAATGCCAAATCCTTCACAAATGCTTTCTATGGACATCTCCAAGAATGCATGGATCATGCAATCCCAAATAAATCCAAGTCCCTCTCCACCAAAGGCAAGCGTCCTGTCTGGTGGACCTCAGCCATTAACAAATTGTATAACAAAAGAAGGAAGCTACTGCACCACGACAGAGCAAAATCCCATAAAGGGAAGACATCTCTGATCAACATTAGCAGAAAACTACGTTCTCTCATAAAAACATCCAAGGCCAACTTTGAGAGAAAAATCACTAAGGACACTAAAGATAACCACAAAGCCTTCTTCAGCTATGTTAGAAACCTGGGCGGAAACCCTCAGATATGCTCAGAGTTAGTTCACAACAACAAAAAATACACTGAACCCACAGATATTGCCAACATTCTGGCTGACAGGTTCAGTGCAAATTTCTCCCCTCGCTCACCCCCAAAAGAAGAAATACTAATCCCAGCTGAATGTAATCTCCCTGTCATCTCAGATGTCCAAGTGAGAACCACCCTCAACAAAGCTAAAAACACAGCATCAATGGGACCTGACGGTATCCCGGGTTGCATGCTACGTGAACTCCAAGAGGAGCTAAACCCGCACATAAAAATGCTATTTAACCTTAGCCTTACTACAGGATATGTACCTGAACACTGGCATACAGCAACAGTGGTCCCACTCCACAAGGGGGTACCTCTACAAACCCCGGGAACTACCACCCCATAAGCTTAACCAGCCTGGTCTGCAAAGCTATGGAAATAATCATTATGGAACTCATAAACAGAGACATAGGGGACCTACAGACACTTGACCCCACCCAGTTCGGCTTTGTAAAGGGCAGATCCTGCCTTTTGAACCTGGTTGACTTTTTCGAAACAGTCACTAGAGCCATTGATGAGGGCAAAGCAGTCCATACAGCCTACCTGGACTTGGCTAAGGCCTTCGACATAATACCCCACGCAGGCATCATAGATAAGCTCAACAGCTTAAACGTAAACCCTTATGTCACTAGATGGGTTGCAAACTGGCTAAAGGACAGACCCCATAAAGTTAAAATCGCTGGAGCAATGTCAGACTCAAAGCCAGTCACAAGTGGTGTCCCACAGGGATCTGTCCTGGGACCCCTCTTGTTCGGCATTTATTTCTCAGATGTTAAAGCAAACATGGGAGGGTTGTGGCTGACAAAGTTCGCAGATGACTGCAAACTAGGTGCCATAGTCAATACACCAGCAGACACATACATCCTATAAAAAGGCCTCACAGAAACGGACAACTGGTGCCGGAGTCACGGCCTTAAACTAAATGCCAAAAAATGTATAGTCATCCCCTTTGGGAAAAACAAAGTACCCACAAATTATCACATAGACAGCAACCCACTGAGTATGGAAAAAGTAATCAGAGACCTAGGGACCCAAGTCGACAGTGACCTCTCATTTGACACCCATGTTGCCAAAGTGGTTAGAAAAACATTCTACCTTGCACACCTCATCATGAAGGGATTCACATCCAGATCCAAGGATGTCATTCTACCCCTATACTCCTCCCTCATCAGACCCATGATTGAGTACAATGCCCCATTTGGTATGTACCTCACCCGGCATTTGCAACAGCTGGAGAGACCACAAAAGTACCTCACCAAGAGGATCAAGGGTCTCCAACATATGTCTTATTCTGCCAGACTAAAGAAACTCCAGCTCTATTCAGTAGCATACCGCCTACTCAGAGGTGATCTCTGCCTGACGTACAAGGCCATGTCCAATCAGGATCTGATGGACATGCTCCACCTCAAAAAATCCAAATCCATCAGGACCACGAGAGCTAAAGACTTAAACCTCGGCACAAGTATGAATAGGACATGCTGGAGGGATAGATTCATAACCCAGAGGCTTCCCATGCTTTGGAACAAGATCCCAGTTCATGTTAGGCAGAGCCCCTCACTGACTCTCTTCAAGAGAAATCTTGATGATTGGATGGGAGATCGTAAGTTTACCCCAGGGGTCACATCTGTATCACTGCTAGACAGGGGCACAGTAAACTAATTATATTATATAAGGGGACCTTCATTGTGTCACTACTAGACAGAGGCAAAGTATTCTAAATCTATTCTGTGCATTTTTGTACCATTTCATGGGGTGGCGAAAGCCACATCACTATGGCTAGGCTTACAAATGCCCCAGGGCAGATAGTCTAGTACTAAACTATGAAACTATGAAACTATGAAACATAACTGATATAGAAGGATAAGCAAAAAGTCATGCAACAATATTAAAAATATCTTCAACATAAATTATCCTAAAATGAGTGTGCGAATTTCTAAGTTCTGGCTGGCACTGACAGGCCTTGTCTCCTTTGTGTTTGTGAGTCCACAATGGCATAATGGGCATTTAAACACACATACACACACACACACACACACACACACACACACACACACACACACACACACACACACACACACACACACACACACACACACACACACACACACACACACACACACACACACACACATGTGCGCGCGTGTAGATTAATCTGCAATATGGACACTCCGAATGGGAATGGGACACACTAAGTGAGTAGAACAAGGTACTCAAGGTGCAGTGTATGGTCTAATTTAAGCAGTGAAGTGCGGGTTTCTACACCCATACATCAAGCTTGATTTGGGTTACTGCGCACAGACATCAAGCTTGTTTCCTTAAAAGAAGTAGGCACAGGGGCATTGCTAGCTTCACAGCTATTTCATGAAAGCTGCAAATCAGGCTGCTCAAATTGCATATCTGAAAGATATTTGCTAAATGATATAGCATTTGTTGTGTATCAGGCAAAGAAATATACTGCTTTAGTCTGATGAGGCAAAACAAAAACTGTGGACTAGCTTAATGCATAACTCTGTATAATGTCCTTAGCATTCTCCTAAATACCTTTACCCTGGATGTTGTTTCTTCCTTCAAAGACATAAGTATTGTTATTAATAATAAACAAATAAATGCAATGCAATGCAGATGCATAAAAAAGGACTGAGTCAGCTGGGTCTTATGTTGAAGTCTATTTCTTCCCCCTGCCCAGTTATAAATAGTCTCTGTATTAGCCAAATTAAACTTCCCCCAGAGTATAACAGATGTTTCTGTGGTTACAGAAAGTAAGAGTTATTAGGCCTTCGTGAGACTGTCTGTAGAGGATTCACTGTGTTACTAAGACTGAATATTCATTACCCTAGCAGACTAAAAAATTTGGGGACTCTACAGCATCAGTTACAGGCACATTAGGGATAAAATGTGTTCTGTATATTGTGCATTATTTTGTGATTATGACTCTGTTAGGTTTAGAGTTGTGTACTAGCATGCAAACAAAATTTAAATGCCATCTTTCTAAGGCACAAAAAGAATGTACGTTTTGTCTTAGACTGATTCCAATTCTTTGGAACAGTTAAGCTAAAACTTAGATATTTTAAAGACCATGTATATAGGTGGATGGGTCCAGGTAGATTTCAACTGAGTGGTAAGCACTAGGTAGCCTATCTACCACAAGATCCAGTTACAGATTCTTAGTTTTAGCACTTGAATTTGCTTATTCGTGCTCAGCACTTGTTCAAAACTTGTTGTTAGCACTAAATCAGCTACAAATTACTACAGCACTCAACCTTCCTCTTTATCTAGAGGAAAATAGTTTTTGTACTTACTTTCCTCACTTGCTTAGAGAAAAACAGCTCTTATACTCACTTTCCTCACTTGTCTAGAGGAAAGCAGTTTTTTATTCAGGCATGTCCAAGGGTCATCTCCCAGTGTTCTCTCCTGTCTATCTGATGAATCTGGGCATCTTGGGGCAATGTAGCAATTGCCTCATGTACAACTGAAGTGGTGGTGCTGCAGTAGCATTGTCTCCTCACAGTAAGACTTTGTCCTGTTCGATTCTCAGCTAGAGCGTCTTCTGTGTGGAGACATGCATGAATGGGCGCATCTTCATTGAAGGTTGTGCGTCAGGGCCGGCAACTTGGCACGTAAAAATCTACTGCCAATCATTAGAGGACCAGAGTTCCACTGTGGCGACCCCTAACCGGGAAAAGCCAAAAGACACAACACAAACAGCCCTCTCCTCCTACCACCCAACACCACAACCTGTGAGAGATGCACTTATCTAGCCAAAATGGAGGTAAAGCTCTCTTCAACCAAGACTGAACTTGACAGTCAAGAGGAAAAGGTAAACACTTGCACCACACCACACTCATCACATAGTCCCACTAAACCTACACCACCAAAATCCACACATAGAAACAAAAAAACATTCACAGAGGTTTTCAATAATAATCTGCTCAAGCAACAGAGACCTCCAAAGCAGAAACGCAAGCAACTTCCACCCAACCCAACACAACCCAAATGACACATAGCCCAGAGACTTGGTGTGCCAATAAGCCACAGCCCCTAAGGCAAAACAACGTATCCAACACACTAGTCATAGGTGACTCTATAGTCAGGCAAATTGATGTCCCACTCACCAGGCTAAACAAGGAGAAGGTTACTGTCAGCTGCCTGTCGGGTGCCAGGATCCGCCACATAACCCATGCACTCAGGTTACACCACAACAAGTACAAATATGACTCTGTCATTGTCCATTTTGGTGTGAACGAACTGAGACGTACCTCCCTGGACTACATGAAAAGAGACATGGACGAGCTCTCTGATCTTGTAGCCCAGGCAGGTATGACCCTAGCCCTGAGTAGCATCCTGCCATCACCCAGAATGATACTGCAGTACAAGGACAAAATGACTGACTTCAACAATTGGCTAAGCTTCTGGTGTCATTCTAAGGGGATCCAGTATATGTCTACCTAGGATGACATGGTCGACAGATCAAGATGCTTTGCCACAGATGGCCTGCACCTGTCGCCCCTGGGATTCTGGATACTGGCTAAGGGCCTTGTCTCCCCTATAGTGCTTTTTTCAGGCAAGGTTTAAATGACAAATTCACCACTGTAACAGGAACAGGCAAACAAAAACTGAGGGTAATTCTACTCAATGCTAGAAGTCTAAATCTCAAAATGCACTCACTCGAGGCACTCCTTAAAATGGAGAACATCAATATCTGTGCATTGACTGAGACCTGGTTCAAGACTCCAGAGAGCACCCCTGCATTGCCAGGCTATAACTCATACCACACTTTTCGACCATCTAACCTGGACCAGTACACCAAAGGCGGAGGTGTGTCCATATTCATTAAGGATATCCACACCTCCAGGCTAGTTGCGCAGCATAATGCATCTGAGATTATCCAAGTGCAACTAACTCTGGGCAAAACTGCAATCCAAATTGTAGCTTGCTACAGATACCCCACCATGCCCCAGGATTCCCACTCCTCTTTTCTTGATATACTGGAAAATATTAGGGTTCAACCAAACACCCTAATGATGGGCGATTTCAACTACCCCACCATTAACCGGGAAAACTACTCATGTACCAACTCCTCCACTCAACGCTTTCTGGAATTCATAACTTCCAATGCCCTGGATCAACTTATCCACACCCCCACCAGGGGCAACAATATCCTAGACCTAGTCATTACCAACATGAGTGACTGGTGTTTCACACCTGAAGTCAACTCCTCGTTGGTCAGATCTGACCGTAAGCTAATCACCCTAGATATTCGCATCCTGCCCCCACCCACCATTAAGAAAACCATGGTAAAAAATTTCTCCAAAGCCAACTTCATGCTTCTTAAGACAGAAGTGGCGAACTTCATGACACCCATGCAGATGGACAATACAGTTACGACTGCTGAATCCTACACAAATGCACTCTATAAGCACTTACATGAGTGCATGGATCGTGCTATCCCAAACAGAACCAAGACGCTATCCTGCAAAAAAAAAAAGGAAGCCAATCTGGTGGTTCCCTGCCATAAACAAACTCTACAACAAAAGGAAGAAACTGTTGCAAAAGAGAGTAAAATCCCATGAGTGGAGGAGCTCCCTGTTCAGCCTCAGTAAGAAGTTGAGATCCCTTATAATATCCTCCAAAGCTAGCTACGAAAACAAAATCGCCACTGATTCTAAGGGCAACCACAAAGCATTCTATAGCTATGTCAAGAATCTTAATGGCAACACCCAGATCTGCTCTGAGTTACAGCACAACGGCATGAAAATTACAGAACCAACTGATATTGCCAACGTCCTGGCAAATAGATTCAGTGCTAACTTTAGCCCCCTCTCACCCCCTAAAGGGCCCATATCTATACAGGAAGAATGCAGAGTCCTTGTAATCACATCTATGCAGGTAAAAGCTGCACTCTATAAAACCAAAAACACAGCATCCATGGGGCCGGACAGCATCCCAGGCTGCATTTTACATGTACTTCAGAACGAACTGGCTCCCCACCTAAGCACCATATTCAGTCATAGTCTCATGTCAGGCTTTGTGCCTACTGAATAGCGCACAACAACAGTTATCCCACTCCACAAAGGGGGAGCCACCACTGATCCTGGGAACTATCACCCTATTAGCCTGATGAGCCTGGTCTGCAAGGCCATGGAACGAATCATCATGGAACTCATAAACAAAGACATTGGTAACCTCCAAACACTGGACCCCACCCAGTTCGAGTTTGTGAAAGGCAGATCATGCCTTCTGAACCTGATCGACTTCCTTGAGGCAGTCACCAAAGCCATAGACGAGGGTAAGTTGGTTCACACAGCCTATCTTGACCTCGCCAAGGCTTTCGACACCATCTCCCATTCTGGAATTATAGCTAAACTCACTAAACTAGGTATAAATCCCTACGTCACAAGATGGGTTGCCAACTGGCTCACTGACAGAACCCACACTGTAAAAGTTGCAGACTCCAAATCTGACTTCAAACCAGTGACAAGTGGAGTACCACAGGGTTCAGTCCTGGGACCTCTTCTGTTTGGTATCTACTTCTCTGAAGTACAGGCTAATGCAGAAGGCCTCTGGCTAATGAAGTTTGCAGATAACTGCAAACTAGGAGCCATAGTCAAGTCCCCAAATGACGTGGACATCCTACAGAAGGGCCTCACTGAGGCAGATGCCTGGCGTCAGAGGCATGGCCTCAAGCTCAATGCCAAAAAGTGCATTGTCATCCCCTTTGGTAAAAACTCTGTACCCATGAACTACCACATAGACAGCAGTCTACCTAATGCTGAATGTGTGATAAGAGGCCTTGGGACCCAGGTGGACAGCAGTCTCTCCTTTGATAATCACATCGCCACAGTAGTCAGGAAATCCTTCTATGTGGCACACCTCATCACAAAGGGGTTCTCATCCAGGAAAAAAGAGGTCATTGTTCCCCTCTACTCAGCACTCATTAGAGCCATTATAGAGTACAATGCCCCTTTTGGAATGTACCTCACAAGACATCTGCAGCAGCAGGAAAGGACACAGAAGTACCTCACAAAGAGGATTACTGGCCTCAAACACATGCCCTACACTAACCGTCTCAAAAAACTCCAGCTTTAATCTGTAGCATATTGCCTACTCCGAGAAAATCTCTGCCTAACATATAAAGCTATGTTAAAACCAGAGCTGTTGGACATGCTACACCTAAAGCAACCCCAATACCTCTGAGCTACACGCACTAGGGAACTAAACCTTGTCACCGCAATAAACAGGACATGCTGGAGGGATAGATTCCTGTCCCAGAGACTTCCTATACTCTGGAACAAGCTACCCATCTATGTCAAGCAAAGTTCCTCATTAGCACTCTTCAAGAAAAATCTTGATGAGTGGATGGGAAATAGGAAATACACCCTGGGGATCACTTCTTTGGCTCTGCTCGACAGGGACATAGGAAATTAACTTTCTTGGGTGGCATAAGCCAGGGAACCTTGTTGGCTAGGCTGACTTAGGCCCTTGGGTCAATAGCCTAGTACCTACCTATGAACCTATGAATGCCTTATAGTCTGTGTTCTGTGTAGGTTTTAGGCTACAATATAGGTATACTATGATCTTATGTTTTTATGATTTTATGAACCCATGTCCTGCTCTGTCACAGTGATCACTGATGGTAGTATCTCCTCCCACTTCTCCACTCAGTGCACTTGAAACACAAATTGAACTGGTCCTCTAGAAAGATGCTGCATGTTTGCACTATATAGCAGTATTTTAAAAGCTAAATACTTTGTGGAGTGAGAATTGCTGGGCTTATGTTCACTCTTTGTTTATGTACTGTTGGGATATAGTGATGTTCACAGCCAGCAATATGTGCAGACATGTATGAATACAATTTTGTATACATATACAACATTCTTCCCTTTTTACTTTTCAACTTAGGAAGAAAAAATAACTGTATTAACTGTGGTTAAATTAAATCTGATTACTAAGTGGAGTGGAAGGCTGATCCACATGAACCCATTTCAGTCTCAGCCTGGAAGCACTGTCTGGTTAAATGACTTGCTCATGGTCACACAGTAAGCAAGTGAAGGCAGAGGGAATCAAACCCAAGACTGTTCTAGAATATAGTCATAGTACTCATAGTCTTAAACCTCTGAAACAAACCTGGTTAGGTTGTTATTACTGCCTGTGAATAAATGCCCTTGAACAATACTTGCAAGCCTAGCTGTGCACCACAAACCATTTGGGTCCCAAGTATCGCAGGAGTCTATATTGGGGGTATGTTAGTTGGAAACTAACCAAGGGATTTGTAGGGGATGTGTTAGTTAGGATATTACTTTTCTTATTGACAGCGTCTGTCCATAAGGGACATGGGGCCAGTGTGGAGGTAAATTGACGATTTCCCATCCAGTTGTCAAGGTTTCATTTGAATAGTTTCAGGGATAAACACTGTTTCACAAGGATGGGGAGCCTATTCCATAGCACAGAGATCCTTTAGACACAAATCTGTTTATGTCACAAGCAAACATAGACTTAACCTGTTCTATTTGCAGTATATATTGTAGACACTATTTAACAGTGCTTCATAGTAATAGGACTTGTAGATTTTAATTGTCATTTCAGTGATACTAATACTTTTTCTGTAATAAACCATACATATTCCCCATACATTTCAGTTTATACTGATGCTTTTTAAGGTGCTCAGTATGGTATTTTTGTGGCTTAATTGGCTAGGAACAGTGATCTGGGTAGGCTCATCAGGCACGTTTTGCTGGGGACTCAGGACATCAGCATCCAGGATACCCTGTGATCTGTAGAAATTGTATGTCATTCCAACTACTAGCTTAGTGAAGTAGAATAATGCTTCAAAATTCCTCCTGATTTTGGACCTTTGTGCCCCCTTTTTTTGTCTCTTTGTCCAGAATTCTTCAGCAAGAAGGTGAGAGATGTACTAGTCATGGAGTCATGTCGCTAGATCAACACCACATTGTTCGAACACTAATAATCAAAAAAAAATTCACCCAAATCAGCTACAGTGAGCCTCAGAGTAAGACGTTTTACAGGGGTGGCAAGTTGCCCTGTACCCCCCATGTGAGTGAACACCTCCCCCACTCCTCCTGAACTTAAATATACCTGCTCTGAGGTCTGTATCCCATAGCTGCACAAAGAAGCTCTGGTTTGCAGAAAGTGAGGCTTTGCTCTTCATGTGTATACTTAGACTGTTTAAGACAGGATATTTCTGTGTGTGTGTGTGTGTGTGTGTGTGTGTGTGTGTGTGTGTGTGTGTGTGTGTGTGTGTGTGTGTGTGTGTGTGTGTGTGTGCGTGTGTGTGTGCAGACTTAGATCGTTTAAGACAGATTTGCCCTTTGTTGATGCATTGCTCTGTTTGTGGGTGTGTGTGTGTGTGTGTGTGTGTGTGTGTGTGTGTGTGTGTGTGTGTGTGTGTGTGTGTGTGTGTGTGTGTGTGTAGACTTAGATTATTTAAAACAGGTATGCCCTTGGTGATGCATTGCTTGGTGTGTGTGTGTGTGTGTGTGTGTGTGTGTGTGTGTGTGTGTGTGTGTGTGTGTGTGTGTGTGTGTGTGTCTGCGTGCGTGCGTGTGTGTGTGTGTGTGTGTGTGTGTGTGTGTGTGTGTGTGTGTGTGTGTGTAGGTGTAGACTTGGTGGTGTATTGCTCATCGTGCGTAGACTTAGATTGTTAGTTTTAAACAGATCGCACCTCTAGTAAATCAACTCCAAACCTCATAGGCACATCTCCCCCTACAGCCCACATTAGTAAGTACCTGGAACCATGGATTTGCACTTTACTCTTGTCTCTGTAGCCAAGCCTGGTTGTAATGGGCATCCTGGGACAATGTAGCAATTATCTAATGTTTACTGACAGCCACCTACTACGTAAACAGTAGACACAGAGTGTGAGCAATATAGTTAAACTATGTAACTAGAGGAAAAGCTCTCAATTGAAACTATGGCAGATAACAAGCAGGGTGTCAGTAGTGGACAACACCACACTAAAATAAACACACACACAGAGCTAAGACCAAACACAAAGACCCTCATATGCTAAGAATCTTAAAAGTAACCTACCTAAACCATAAAGACCTGTTAAAAGTAACCAGAGAAGCAGGTGCCACAAACATACAACACATATAGCATCCACCATGAAACATACAAAGTCACACTGATTCATTTCTAAAATCCATAAGGCAAACCTCCTCACAATCCAATATCCTAGTCACAGGTGACTCCATAGTGAGACACACCAATGCTCCACTCTCCAGTTTGTGCAAGGAGAAAGTCATGGTCATTTGCCTATCAGGATTTGCCACATTGAGCAAACACTCAAGTCCTTCCACCACAAGTACATATGTGACACGATCATAGTACACATGACACATGAGAGTACACATGGCACATTAGGCTTGACAGAGGTCACGGAATACATGTCTGAGGCCAGTTTGAACCTAGCCTTGAGCAGCACTCTACCATCACCAAAATGTATACCATAATATGAACAAAAGATCATTGTTTTCAACAACTGGCTTAGCTTATGGATTCATTAAAAACAGGTACAATATATATATATCAGCCTAGGAGAAGATGGAGGACATTCCTAATTGCTTTGTCAGGGATGGCCTGCAGCTGTCCTCCCAACACTTTTGTATATTGACTAAATCCTTATCTACCTCCATAGTACTTTTCTTAGGCAATGTCAGTCTTCTAGTGCTTCCAATATACACAGCAGAAACCAGATAGCATTAAGGTATTGCTACTCAACATTATCACCCTTAACAAAAAACTCCACTTTCTACAAGCACTCCTTACCCTTGAAAACATTGATAGATGCATCATCACAGAGACTTGGCTCAAGACCAATGAAAGCAAACCGTCAGTGTAGGGTTTCAATATTTACCACACATTCAGGCCCACAGCATTAGATGAGGGCACTAAAGGTGACAATGTGTCCATATTCTTAAAAAAATCACCTCCAGACTCATTAGACAAGATAATGACCTGAAACAGCTTACTATAAACCCTGTTGTCATATCATAGCTAACTATAGGACCCCCTCTATGTCCCCCTCAGCCCACACCTCCTACCTAGCAGTAAGCTAAACACTATTCTCACAGGAAACTTCAACTGCACTCCAGAAACTGGGAGACTTATCCATCCTTAAATGCGTATGCCCAGAAATTTCTATACTTCACCAAATACGTACTGTCTGGCCCAGTTAGTCCACACCTCAACCAGAAGTGACAAAATCCTGGATTTGGTCCTTACCAAAAATGGTATAATTTTGCTTCCACCAAATGTAACTTCTTCCCTGGTAAAATAAGACCACAAATCAGTCACATTCTCTATAAGACTTTAGCTTGAAGCAACTTCCAGTACCTTAGTATTCAGAGATTATGCAAAAGCTAATCTACTAAAACTGAGTGAAGACCTGGTTAAATACAAAAGCCCCTTCCGTTTTAATGACCGCATTGCTTACGTGGACTCCTTTACTGCCAAATTCTACTCTTCCCTGTTCTTCCACCACTCCTTCACTCTCCCCCAGTAACTCACAATCCTTCACCCCTTCTTCTACTATCACTCACCCCTCTCCATCTCCTTCCCCTACTTCCCACACTTCCCAGTGTCATCCCTTCTCATTAAAACCAATTCCCACTTTTACTATAAAAAAACTCCTCCAGAAATTGAAGCCATGCTCCAATGCTCCAGATAATATCCCTGCTTATTTTCTCAGTCTAGCCACTGAAGCAGTCACCTACCCCATTAGCATTCTAAATAACCGTTCTATCCAGGAATGCATAGTAACCAAAATTTGGAAAAAGGCCTTCATTATACCATTACATAAAGGAGGCAATAATAATAATAATGTTACCAACTTCCGTCCCATTGCTATCCTGTCTCCCATCTCTAAACTCTTGGTAAAATGCATACAACAACTTCTTCCACACCTCTTAGATAATCAGCTTCTAACACCCACACAACATGGATTCAGGCCAAATCACAGTACTATGACTGCCCTTCTCTCCTTCCTTGAAACTATTAATAAAGCCTGGAACTCTGGCCTTATTGTTTCCACCCTACTAACACCCACACAGCATGGATTCAGGCCAAAATCACAGTACTATGACTGCCCTCCTCTCCTTCCTTGAAACTATTAATAAAGCCCGGGATTCTGGCCTTATTGTTTCCACCCTACTACTTGACCTTTCTAAAGCCTTCGATACTATCTCTCATAGCCTGCTTTTAACTAAACTCTCTAAACTTAACCTATCCCCTTCTTCCTTGAATTGGTTCTCCAGCTACTTATCTAACCGATATCAAGCAGTAAAATGGAAAAAGGCCACCTCCTCATTTCTTAATACCCCAACCGGAGTTCCCCAAGGATCCATATTAGGTCCTCTTCTTTTTAATATATTTATAAATGATTTCCAGAACTCTATTCCTTTCTCAAATATCATCCAATATGCAGATGATTCAACTATCATCTGCTCTGCCATATCTACCCCTGTACTCCTAAAACTTACTCAAGAAGCTTTTTCAACCACTGAGCAATGGATGAAAAGAAACCACCTTGTATTAAATGCCTCTAAAACCAAACTAATGGTATTTACTCCCTCTAACACTACCTCATTCAACTTTAACTCCTTCACTATCACTAGCCAAAACAATATACCTCTGGAAATGGTATCAGATACCAAATTACTTGGGGTCCAAATTGACAATCAGCTTAAATTCTATTTCCACTTACAACTAAACATCAAAAAGACCCATCAAAAACTAGGCATGCTCTACCAACAAAATCATTACCTTACCCCTGCCACTAAAGTAACTCTCTCTACTTCCTTTCTTATCCCCTCCCTTCTCTATGGAACTCCTCTTCTCACTAACCTACAATCCTCTCTTAAATCTCAACTTTCCTCCTGCTACAACAAAATTGCCAAATTTTCTACCAGCCATAAGTCATCCTCCCAACACTGCTCTTCTCTCCAAAAACTAAAATGGCTAGAACTACCAAATCAACTCATCTATACATAACTAACTCTTGCACATAAGCTCATTTTTAACCCCACCATCTGTCCTTCCCTCTCTTCTACCTTTAAGATGTACCTTCCTGATCAAGTACTAAGGTCCAATAATCAAAATCTAATAGAAGTGTACAAACCATCCTGTCCACCAGGCAAAAATCTTCTATCTTATGGTTTAGCACGTCTCTGGAACTCCCTACCACCTTCCATTTGTACCACTTCTAACCATTACTCTTTCAAAAAATCTCTTCACTCACACCTAATATCCCAATGGGAATGCTCCTGCTGTCTCCCCACATAACAAATGATATCAAACTCCTGTTCCCTTCATTCTATGGAAAACAAACTCCTTTTTCCCTTCATTCCATGCCTTAGATTCCATCTCTCTCTCTTTCTCTCTTCTCTTTCGATCTTATTCTCATCAAAAACTTTCTCCTTCTATCATCTCTCCATATACTTTTATTCCAGTACTTATATGTTAGTTGTAAATAATGCATCAGACTGTTACTACTTATATGCGATTTGTAAACAATGAATCAGACTGTAACTATGAACTGTATGTTCCTAAGAAGAAATGCCTCTCAGCTGTACAATGCAATGTTCCATTGCCAGTCAGTTTTAACTCCAACCTCATCACTAGTGTGTATTATTTGCAATGTGTGCTGTATTAATTGTAAATGTCTTGCTCAAAACTGCAACCCTTGTATAAATATAATCTTTAAACTATTGTAACCTAGATTGCTATTGGAGCTTTTCTCCCCAGGACTCCATTGAAAACTGGTTCAAATGGCCCAATGGACTATCCTGGTAAACCAACTGCAAATAAATAAAATAAAATAATAAATATGTAAATAGCTGCATAAATGCATATGCCCCCCTTGGAAATAAATACAATGTAAATTCAAAAATAAACCCTGTTGTGGAAGCCTAATATAAATAGGCTCTATAATAAAATAAAAAAGCTTATTCCACAGAAAAATAAATTTAAATCTCAAGATGCAAAAACACTCTTGTTAAACTAAACAAAGAACCCCAGACCTTGACCAAATCAACCAAAGCCAGATAGAAGGTAAAATAGCCACCCAGGTGAAGGATTACCACAAAGCCACTTTTAACTATTTTAGACACCTCAGAAACAATGTCCATCACTGTACAGAGCGGCCTATAGTTTACTATATTACATACTCAGACCCAGAAGACATTGCCATTCTACTAGCAGACATATTTAGCTCAAACATCACCCCTCTACCCTTACAAGATTTTCATACCACATGCCCACATATATATATATATATATATATATATATATATATATATATATATATATCCCCCAAATCTAACAAGAACAAGTCATCAAGGCACTATCTAAGGCCAAGACCACTACTTCTAAGGGAACAGACAACATACTAGGCTACCTACTGGTCAGCCTGAAACTTGACTTGTCAGAATACCTATAGAGGCTATTCAATATCATCCTCAAAACAGGCTTCATGTCAGATGAATTGAGGACAACAACAGTCATTTTCTTGCACAAAGGTGAGGCTTCAAATGACTTGAGTAATTATAGACCCATAAGCCTGACCAGCTTTATCTGTAAGGCTATGGAGAAGGTCATAATAGAATTAATAAATAAAGATGTATGTTCACTACAGACTCTCAACCCAAGCCAGTTTAGATTTGTCAAGCTCAGATTCTGCCTATTTAACTCCACTGACTTCTTAAAAACAGTTATTGTAGCAATGGATGAAGGCAAACCAGTACACACAGCATATCTAGACTTTGCAAAGGTATTTGACACATCGCACACTCAGGTTTCATAGATAAACTCTCCAAGCGTAATGTGAATCGCTGTCCAACTCATTAGATAGCAAATTGGTTGGGAGAGTGGCCTAATGGTTAAGGTGTTTGCCTTATGAACACAGGGTGCAGGGTTTGAGTCTCACAAGGGATAATTGGCTAGGCTTAAAATAGATTGCAAAGGCAGTTAGCTTAGTACTAACCTATGAACCTATGAATAGAACCCAGAAAATAAAGGTGGGTGGATCTACCTCCCCCAAATGACCTGTCACTATCAGTGTACCCCAGAGTTCAGTCCTTGGGACACTCCTCTTTGGCATTTACTTCTCAGAATTCAAAGCTAAGCTAATGTTAAGGTTTCATAGCTGAACAAGTTTGCAGATGAGTGAAAACTTGTGGCCATTATAAATTTCCCAGAGGATACCATGAGACTCTAAGAGGACCTGTCTGTAACAAACAGCTGATGTCAAAACCATGGATTAAAACTAAATGTCAAGAAATTTATAATCATATCCTTCTGTAATCAAGACGTCCCTTGTAATTATTATATTAGCAACAGACTTCTGAAAATCGATCCAGCAGTCATGGATCTGGTAACATATATTGACAACAAACAGCCTTTTGATCATCACGTACCTAGTATTGTAAGGAAGTCCTTTTTAATCACACAGCTTATATCTAATGATATGGCATCCAAGTTGACAATGTAATCATTCCACTGTACCTGACACTCAAGAGGCTAATCATCGTACAATGCCCTTTCAGTATGTACTTATCCAAATACTTGTCACATTTGGAATGACCGCAAATCAAGGGCCTAAATCATAAAAGCTGTGAGAACTATCTCAAAGCCTTGTCCTTCTTGCTGGTATCATAAAGGCTACAGAGAGGTAACCTCTTCCTTATATAAAGAATCTCAACAGATCCTATCCTATCAAACCTATTACACATTCACAAATCCAATGATGGCAGAAACACCTGCTCAAGACAATCTCAGTCTCTTCTGCAACATAAATAGAAAACATTGGAGGGATAGGTACGCATCACAGAAAATTCTACTTCTGTGGAACCATGTTCCACCCCATATAAAGCAAAGCACCTCTTTTAGTCTATTCAGACTTAATTTTAATGAATGAATTGGCAAGTGGCAACTTCAAATTCATCCCTGGTTTAGCACCTATGTGACCCCATGGATAGAAGCAACATGTAAATGTCCCAACAAATCCTTGTTCTGCCCAATCTCTGGGTTATTTATATAAAAAATATAAGGGTAAAATCTGCCATGGGAATGCAAGACTAGGCTTCTTCAAATAATCCAAGATCACTAGCCTAGTAAGTATATATGAACAGCAGTAAAGAAAAAAAATGAATAATCCACTTTATCTGAAAGTGGTTTTGGTGAAATCTCAGAGAAACAGCATTCAAATAACCTGCTGTCCATACAATGGCACATTGCTGCTACTCAGTCATTACCTTCTGAAAATACTTCTTGACATCCATATTTTTTCAACTGTAGATATGGCCAAACATCAGTTTTGGGGTATGGCTTTCAAAAGGTTGGTTCATAGGTTCATAGGTGTGTACTAGGCCAACAGCCCTGGAGCCTTTACAAGCCTAGCCCATAGAAGTGCCCTGGTTGTGCAATGGGGGCTAGATGCCAAAACTTGTTATGTGTGTGATATATTCCTGCTGGTCAGGTGAAGTTACCTAGCAACTGGCAGTAGCCCATATAGTTACAGGCACTTTTAACTGGTTTGTATGTTTCTTTCAGGTATGTTGACTCATACTGAGAGTATACCTTAGAAGCCCAGTTCTTTAAACAATATGGCCAGATTGTCATTAGCTAGTTCTGTAGTCTCTAGTCACCAACTACTAACCTACAGTAAAACTTCTTTTTGGGTGCTTGTTTTCTTACATTTATTTTCACTAACTCCCATCTGAAATGCAAGTTGAACAAATATTGTAATGATGGTTGTGAGCATGGTTTTCTGGCAAAGAAACTGAAAGTTATCTGTACTGATTTACAAGGACTTACATGTAAGACTTACAACTATCCAAGTGTTTCTGGATGTTTACATTCATCTTTCAGTCATATGATTTGCTGCTAAACAGTGACAAAAACACCACAAAATGTTTTAAAACATTGTACTTCATTAATGTCATGAGTTATACTGATTGAGGTGTATCTTTCTAATGGTGTTGTTCTTAATACAAATACTGTCCTTTCAGATGCAATGTCCTTCATACAGATTAATTCAGGCCACTGTGAGTGCACATCCAGAACAATCTGGAGCAATGTGGAAGTGCAAAGTTAAAACAAGTACATTGCCATGGCACAGGTGACCATTTCCTAGGGTGTAAGGATGCAATTTCTTCAGACTTTACTTACATCATAATAGTCCATCAGCATTACCATACAACTCTTTTTACATTTTACAGCATATGGTTGTCTTCCTAGAAAAGGGGGCTGCCTTTGCAGCCAATCTTCAGCCATTAAAGATAAGCCACTTCTCCGGCTGAACATGACAAGCAGCAGATGGTGATCAATAATAAACTTCTTCCAAATAAGTACTGTTTCAATTTCTTTACTCACCAACAAGATTTTTCTGTCTATGCTGGCATGGTAATGTATAGCTTTAATCAGTGGCAGTGAAGCAAAAGCAGTGAGTCTTACTATAACATCCTGGAACTCATGCTGAAGACCTCTGCTGGTTCTGTAAGAAAAACAAAATCACATGCCAATCTCACAGGCAAAGCTGGATCAAAGTGGTTCATCCCTTATCTGACAGGTTAATTTTCTGCTGTGCTGGCACTCCTTGCCCATTTCTACACTGACTCGTACTATAACAATGCATTTAACAGCTTCACTACCAACAAAATGCTCAGTAAAATGTATGATAGTAATTGTTTAACAGCCCTAAAAGAGCCCTTAGTTATAATATATTCTGAGGCACTGGTGTCTTAGTGCAGTCCCCATCTCATTTTGAGATTTATATAGTCCATTCTTGTTAACTACATGCCCACAGGATATTTTTTTTGAAAAACTTACACCTGCCTCTGCACTGTAAGTCTATGCTCATTCACCCAGGCTTGGATACTGTGTAGATTGTAATTCTTCCCCATCAACAGAATAACTCCTTGTTAAAACTGTGAAATAGAATTGCTTGTAATACTTGAGCCATGGCCTGATGTTTGCTATACTGGAACAAACTTTAATAATTGTTACCTTTTTACAGTTTCTTGAAAGATTCTTATAGTTTTATTTGCACATTGTCTGGGTCAAATTAATTCTTGTGAATTTCTCCTCAGTCCCCCCTATCACAGCTACAGAAATATCAAGGAATGTTGCATTGTCTTTGCCAGCATCTTTGATGTTTAGTGAGTTTGAAAATCTTCAAAGATACGGGCATTCACCTGGTTTATTATTTATTTATTTATTTACATTTGTTGACCGGGAGAGTCCGACTGGACACAGGTCCATTTTCAGTAGAGGCCCGGGGAGAAAAGCTCCACATTAAGTATTATTTACATTATACAGTTAAAAAAACATAGCATTTAAATATAGACATTAGTCCAGTTAAGGATGCAAGACAAGAAGAAAACAGATGTAAAACAGCTGTAGAGCACAGTACAATTTTAAAATATGGTGACATATACTAAACATGGTTAAAATGTAGTTGAGATTCATCAGTGAACAATTGATACAATCTGTTTTTGAGGTACATAACAACCATTAGCAGTTGTTGCTACAAGAAGTTAGTATTATGTGATAGGTAGCTGGGAACATGAGTAGCCAAGCTTGCTAAGAGTAGGTTGTTGATAGGGGGCTGAGAGAGGTAGTGGGTGGGGGGAGTGGATGGTATTAGAGGGAAGGTTGCAAGGGCATATCTGGCAAGTTTTGAAGTGTGATTTTAGTAAGGATTTAAAGAAAGAAGTTACAGAGGTAATTGAGGATGGGAGGGAGTTCCAGAGTTTGGCTATAGTGCAGGAGAATAATGCTTCTCCAGCAGAGTTAATGGCTCTTGTGACCTGTAGGAGGTTTTTGTGGCTGGATCTTAGTGGTCTCGTGGTTATGTAGGGTTAGAGTAGATTCTGGAGGGATGGGACTTTTAGTGGTTGGTTTATTAGTTTGTGAGCGAGTGTGAGTTGGTACCATTGAAGGAGGTGGGGGGAGCTCCAGCCAGCCCAGTTCTGCTACTGAGAGACAGTGGTAAGTACGGTAGGAAGCCCCTGTGGCGAATTTGGCGATGTTGTAGCAGGTTTCGAGCTTATTTAGATCACATTGTCTAAGGTTAGTAAATATTGGAGAAGCATAGAGTAGGGTAGAGATAAGATGAGAATTTGCTACCGAAATTTTAGCTGCTTTGGTAAGTAGTTGCTTATTTCTATATAATGCTCCTAGTTTTTGTGCACTTTTTTAATGGTCATGGAAATGTGAATGTCAAAGTTCAGTTTATTGTCTATTTCTACTCCTAGTAATTTGGTGTGTTCTGTAGGATGGATGGTGGTGTTGTCTTTTGCTGTGATGTTAAAGTGAGAGCTGTCTAGGGTAAGTTTGGCGGGTTGGAAGATTAGTAATTTTGTTTTGTTTGGGGTGAGTATTAGTTGGGCATCGGATAACCAAGTTTCAACAAAAGAAAATGCTTCCTGTGTGACTTTTTGCAGTTCTGGTAGGGAGTGGGCTGAGCAGATGATGGTTGAGTCATCTGCGTTTTGTATGAGTGTGCCATGTGTTGTGGCTGATGCTAGATTATTGGTGAAAACAGAGAAGAGTAGGGGTCCCAGGATGGACCCTTGGGGAACTCCTATGGAGACTGGTAGTTGGGGGGATAGGTTGTCCTGGCAAACAACTGCTTGTTCGCGGTCAGATAGGTAACTCTGAAACCAGTTGAGAGAAGGATAGGGTATTGAGAAGAGAGATGAGTTGTTTGTGTGGGATCATGTCGAAAGCTTTAGAGAGGTCTAGGAAGGTAGCTGAGGAGAGATAACCTGCATTTTTATTTTGTAGGATAGTGTTAGAGAAAGAGAGTAAGGCGGTGGTGGTACTATGGTTAGGTCGGAAACCATATTGTGTGTTGAAGAGGAGGTTGTTAGCAAGGAGGTGATCTGAGAGTTGAGAATGAATGCATCTCTCTAGTATTTTGGAGAGTGGCAGAAGTTTAGCTATGAGGCGGTAATTGGTTAGATCTGTGGAGGGGCCTCCTTTGTGTAGGGGAATTATGTGTGAGACTTTCCATAGTGTAGGAACATAACTTTCTGACAGAGATCTGTTAATCAAGAGTGATACGGGGTAGGCTAGAGTGTCAGCTGCAAGTTGAATATATTTACCTGGGAGGTTGTCTGCTGCTAATCTGGTGGTTTTAAGTTTAGTTAGTAGTTCTTTTATTTTGGAGGTAGGAATAGGAGAGAAAGAGAAGCTAGTTGGGAGATTGTTAGTTCTAGTTGATGGTGTGAGTTTATGGGGGGTTGTATTGTCTAGCTAGTGATAGTACAGTTTGTGTGAAGTGATTTTTGAAGTAGCAATATTTTTAGAGGAGTGAAGTTAGGAGTGGGTGTACTTTTTTTACCTGGGAGGAGAATGGAGTTTATTGAGGACCAGAATTGTTTGGGGTTATGTTTGGAGGAGGTAAGGGCAGACTGGTAGTTTTGGATTTTGTCCTGTTTTATAAGCTTTTTGGTTCTGTTGTGTAGTTCTATGAATTTTTGCCTATTAGAGGGTGTTTTGGTTTTGCGCCAGTTGTCCCATGCTTTATCCCTGTTTTTCATTTCAGACTCTGTGTTTTTTTGTAGCCATGGGGATTTTTGGGCTCTAGTTCGGGAACGTCTTATGGGGGCGTGGTAATTAAGGATGCTTAGGAATGTTTAATTAAAGTAGTCAACTGCGTCATCTAGTTTGAGGTATTTTAGAGGTTGCCAGTTACAGTCTTTTAGGGATGAGCTGAATGAGAGAGGGTTGAAGTTAGTTTTTTGCGTAGTTGACAGTAGATGATGGGTTTTGTTTTCTAAAGGTGTTTTCTTAGTAAGAAGGTTAGGGAGTGATCACTGAGGCTGTCAGATAAGCAGCCTGTTATATATGACTGGGGGCTCTTATTGACTAACATCCAATCAAGGGTAGTGTGTTTGTTGGAGTTATTTATCCTAGCAGGTGACTGGACTAGTTGGGTGAAGCCATGAAGATTTACATGATAGGTTGGGTGGTTGCTAGAGTAGGATTGCCAGTCAGTGTTGAAGTCTCCTAGAATTAAAGTTTCTTGGGGTAGGTGGTGGGTAGTCCAGCTGAGGAGGTTTTCAAGTGGAGGGATGTTGTGGCCAGGTGGGAAGTAGCAACCTATTATGTTTTGAGTTTTATTTTGGTTTATTTTGAGGTTGGCATATATTATTTCTTCCTTACCTATTTGGGGAGCTGCTAACGTTAAGATCTGGATGTCTAGATGCTGCTTAAATATTATAGCTATACCACCTCCTTTTTTGTTTAGTCGGTCTACTCTTAGTATATTGTAACCAGCAGGGAGGATTTGCTCATTAGTAATGTGTGGTTTTTACCATGTTTCTGTAAGGATCACTACATCAAGGGAGTAGAAGTCTATGGTGGCATGGAATTCATGCACCTTGTTGCACATACTTCTAATATTTAGGCTTATCAGAAGGAGGTCAGTTGGCTTTCTATTGGCTGTGATTTGGGAGATGTGGTTTGTAGTCTGATTATGAGGGGAGGGGTTGGAAATACAGGGACCAGGATTAGGATGGATGTCTCCACTGAGTGCTAGGTTGGATATGGATGAGATTATTAGTTTTATCAATTTCTGTATATGCTTGCTTATAAGGGAAGTTTTTTGATTGTGTTCTGTGGGCAATAGGTTAGGTTGTGGGGTTGTTTTTAGTTTAGGTATTGTGGTCTGTAGTCTATATAGAGGGTGTATTGGGAAGGTTGTTGACCTGATGACAGAGTAGTAGAATAGAGGTGGGATATGAGTGGTGGTGTGTGTGGTGGTACAGTGGTAGTGGTTGAGTGCAGGAATGGTGGAGGTTTGGTAAGATGTGATGTATGCAAGGAGTGTGCATGCAGTGACTATAGGTATGGTGTGCTTGTACATATTAGCTGAGTAGGAGGGATAGTAGTGAGAAGTTGTAGTAGGAAGTATAGGTGTGGTGATTTTATAGATTGAAGGGTGGGAGGGGTTACTGTTTGTAATAAAGGTAGGACCACTGGGGTGGGTGGGAATTGGGGGAAGGGAGAGGAGCGTAGCAGGCAACAGATGAAGGAAGACTATCAGTAGGTTTATAGGTTATAATGAAAAGGGCTGGCCCTGATTAGCCTGCAGTTGTTCTTGTGGGGAGGGGGAGGATCAGAATAGACCAGAAAAGTGGTGGATAGCAATAGTATGATGAAAAGGGCTGGCCCTGATTTCACAGATATGCAAGTCTACAGAAACAATAAGAAAAGGCAGTAGTTACTCTGGCTTGCTTGTTTTGCATACCTGTCTTATTGAAATAAAATAATCCAATTTTACCAAGGAGTTACGTGGAAATTAGGAAGACAAGAATTTATAAGAGAAAATGTTTAGTAGAAGTAGAGAAACAGCAGAGCATACAAATAGTACAGCATCTAAAGATAGATTGCAGTTAGACGTACAGAATGAGGGGGGCAGCTAATGTTCTGAAACAATAAGAAAATCAGTAGGTACTTTGGACTTACTTGTTTTGCATACCTTACTTTTGAAATAAAATAAACACTTGTAACCAGGAGTATGTGGGATTTAGAAAGACCACAAGTTATAGGAGAAAGGGTTTAGTAATACTAGAAAAATAGCAGGGCTTTCAAATAGTTAAAACAGCTTGCAAAGGGAGACTGCTGTTAGAAAGTACAGTATGGGGAGGGGCAAACTAATGTCTGTGATGGAGTTTTTTTACTTAAAAATAGAAATTAAACAAGGGCTAGCAATTAATTTTGCCTGGAGGATAAAACATACTTTTTGTATATTTTGAAAATAACACTCATTCCAAGGTTGCCTGGTTCTGTTAAAGAGCACTTCTTTTAGCACTGGTGTTGTGCATGTAGCCCATTCAATACCTTGTATATAGAATAGTTCACCATCCACCACAGGTCTAAGGGCATAAGGTATTGTCCTTGCTTCATAATTGGGACAGTGTTTTGTTTATTTCACTTTTTGCTTCTATCCCCTTTAATATTCACATGTATTTAACAAGAACTTAGCACCTGCAAAAAAACTGCACTGGATTTTCAGCTGTGGAAAACTGGTTAGTGTCTACGACTAAACACTTGTACAGAAAGTGCGTCAATTTAATAAATTTTTTCTTATCAATTTTCTGCTACCTTATTTTGTCCCAACTGTTATGACTAGCCATAAGTGAAAACAGTCCTTGGAAAGGGACACCACTGTGTTCCCCACTACCTATTGGTTCCACTGCACCACAAAGTGTCTTTCTCCCATTCCCCACCAGTGTCATGGCTTCCTCTCACCATCCAGATTACTTCTTTCTTGATTTTCAATTTTCAAACTTTGTCTTGCTGTTAAACTTTTTCCTCCGTCCTTTCAGCACACTTTAACTGGCCAAGATTGCAGTATAATAACTATGAAAGAAGTAAAGTTGGGGATCTGGGAGGGACAATGTATCCACAGAAGTCATAGGTTCTAGATGTACTGTGGTGCATTTTAAAGCTTTTTTAAAAAAACTTTTATTTATTTATTTACTGACATTTGATTACCAGGAAAGTCTGACTGGTTAGAAGTCAATTTTCAGCGGAGCTCCAGGGAGAAAAGCTCCTATTATTACAAAACATTTTAAGAACAATAATTTTACAATCTTCAAAAATGAAACAAAAACATTTGCAGTTTAAATAATTATAACAAATAAGACATAATATAAAAACATTGGTCAAAAATCAATACAAGGTATATGACAATAATTTAATATTTAGAGAAACTTTAGACAGTTTGTAGAGAAACTAAAGGTAAGTTAGTCTAATACAAATGGGAACTGCAATATGAGGTGAGGGAAAACAGTCTTATGGTATATTTAGAGAGAAAGTCAGGGAAGAGATGTAGATAGCAGTAAGGAAGTTAGGGAAGAAGGGAGAGTAAGGAGGTATAAGGAATGAAAAGGTACTCAATCACATTTAGGGATATAGTTTTTCCTGGATTTAAGCAAGAACAAAGTCAGATTTTAGCTAGGAAGTCTTTCAGAGTGGATTTAAAAGATGGGAGGGAGGATTATAGACCTGATGGATACAGGCAAGGAGTTCCGGGCATTAGCAACCTTGTAAGAGTATAGCAGATTTGCTAGACTTGTAGACAGACAGGAGTTTTTGATCACTGGACCATAATGACCAACTGGGAAAATAGCTGTGTTGAATGCTTTTTAGTGCTAGACAGGCAGATAGATGCTGGATAATTTTATAGGTAGTAAGATGCTGTGTATATGTTAGTTGATATAGCAGTTCTAACCAATTTAGGCTTTTCAGTGCTATATAGCGATGGGTTCTGAAAGGGGCATGGGCTGCAAACTTAGAAACTTTGTTATAGCATTGTTCAAATTTTAGTTTTTGTGAAACCTGGAGGTTAATAAGGATGGGAGCACCATGAAGAAGAGTGTGGAGGAGATAGGTAGTGGCAAGTGTAGCTTTAGTTACGGTAGTGAGAAAGTTTTGGCTCTGCAAAGCATCCCTATTTATGAGTTTTTCTTTTGCAATTTTGTATATGCAGGTCAAATGTAAAATTATTGTCCACTATCACACCTAATAGTTTGCTATGAGAAGTAACATCAATGTTTGTATTATCATGAGAGAGGACTTTCAATTTTGATTTTCATGAGAGAGGGAGGGATTCGGAGGAAAAAAAATAGTAGTTTGGTCTTTTTTGTGTTGAGCATGAGCTGTGAGTTACAAAGCCATGTTTCAGTGTCTGTTACAGCTTCCTGAGTAAATTTTTGGAGTTGTATCATGTTCTCAGATGTGGAAATGAGAGTGGAATCATCTGCGTATTGTATTAGGGTGGCCTATTGTGTGGAAATATAGAGGGTGTTGGTGAAAATGTTAAAGAGGAGGGGACCAAGAATAGAGCCTTGTGGTACATCGGTGGAGACTGGGATGTAAGGAGAAAGGATGGAGTGCATTTTACTGACTGATATCTATTGGATAGGTAGCTTTTGAACCACAGAAGGATGGGTTGAGAGTGACCTAGTGAGGACATTTGAAGTAGAAATTTGCTGTGACAAACTATGTCAAAGGCTTTAGACAAGTCTAGAAATAAGGAAAGACTAGTTTGCCATTATTTCTAGCTTTATTGAGAGTATCTATATAGCTTAGGAGGGCAGTGCTGGTACTATGGGAAGGACAGAAGCCATGTTGTGTAGGGGATAAGAGTTATTTCTGCAGGGGATAGCCTAGCAATTATTTTTGAATACAATTTTCAAATATTTTGTCAAGTGTAGATAAGATTGCTATAGGTCTAAAGTTATTAATGTCTGTTGAATTTCATCCTTTGTGCAGAGGGATAATGTGTGACTTTTTCCAGATAGATGGGAATGTGGGATTCCTGGATTGATCTAAATATAAGGATTGAGACAGGATAGGCAATGCTACTGACTGCTACATTTAGGTACTCACTTGGAAGGTCATTAGCTGAAGAAGAGCACAATTTAAGTTTACGTGTAATTTGATAGAGAATGTGGACACAGGTGTGAAGGCTGCCAGCCTAGCTAGACAGGATTTTGTAGATAATTCTGTCATTTGTAAATATTAATGTAAGCCATATGCTTGTTCTCTTAAATGCAAGAGAATTATGGTAAATGTTGAACTTCAAAAATTAACTACATTGCATTCGGCTGGAGAAAAGCTGATAAGTCAAGCATTGTATAATTTAACACAATGAGACCCACACGGAGTTAATGACCTCGCTGTTGCAAACAAATGGAGTATCCAAATATAAAAAATAGCAACCAACAGCGTGAGCAAAACAATGAAGGAGCACACAAATACCATCAACAGCTATTCAGCTAAAAAGTGATATCCAAAACAGTTCGATATGTAGAAATCCTTCAATTAAAACGAAATAAAATAATCCACATGGATAAAAATAAGTAGAAGTTTATTGGTGCACCTCAGGTTAGCGCTTTCGGCATAAGCTTCATCAGACCTGAGTAGTAAAGTCATGTAAACTGTTTAAATACCTTACGAGGCGGGAAAATACACTTAATTACATTAATTTGGACTCAATCGGCTAATTAAACCATAGCCACTAATATCCCATACTATAACCATTTCTACATGAATTAAAGCTAATGATTTATGCAGTTATACTTGAGGAACATTTCTATTTTTCATTTTTCATAAAAACAATTACATAAAAACAAGTGTGTAATTTATGCACATTTGCTTTACTTATATATATAAGAAACAAATTCACTTTTCATAAAAACAATAACTAAAAACCATTACATAAGACATGCATACTTCTTTAATGCATAATAGTATGCCATGTATTTATGGTGTGATAAAAATCCCTTATATATTTATATCAATATAATATCGACATATTATATACATATATATAAAGGAACATATTCTCTATATGCACATGTTATTAACATTTGAATTTCAATTTTTAATTCTTAATTTTTAATTTTCTCATTTTTAAAAAGGGTTTTATTGGTACTTTACCATTTAGACCAGGGGCTCTATCAGCTCTTAACCTTATGATCCACGTTGTTTCTCTTGATTTCGTAAATGTACTTATATCTCCCCCTCTAACATTAGCACATATTCTTTCCAAAATCCTAAATCTAAAAGAATGTTCAGGTCCACTATCTGTAACGTGCTTAGCCAAAGTATTAATAGCTGTGCCCTTTCTGATGTGGTATACGTGCTCCCGCATCCTATCCCTAAGGCTTCTGTTGGTTTTGCCAATATAGAATGCGGGGCAGGTTATACACTGGGCCAAATAAACTACATTTTGAGACATACAATTTCCTGTGGAGAACGCTTTAAAACTTCCTAAACCTGTAGGATGAATAAATACTTCTTCTGTATCTATAAATGAGTCCTTTTAGACCCATTGTTGCAGGTAGGGGGTGGAGTACTGAACCATTTTCAGTGTACATTGAATATAGACTTAGACCAGTAGTAAATAGTAACAATTACATATTAAGTGACACTAAACAGTTTTTACTGGATCTTTATAAGTTTCTTAATTCAAAGTTAGAACATGAAGAATATACTTTTGTTACAATGGACGTTCAGTCCTTATTTACGGTTATACCCAACTCTACTGGTATAGAAATGGTCAGTAGTTATTTAAACAGGACTTCAAATTTTACAGAGACTACTATAGAACTTATAACAAGTTTTTTGGAAGTAGTCTTGGAATCAAATGTGTTTTGCTTTGATAAAAAGATATTTTTACAGAAGGATGGCGTAGCTATGGGCACATCATGTGCCAATAGCTACGCCAACCTAGTTATGGCCGAATGGGAATATATGTACATGTTTAAAATGAACCAGTACACCAAGTTAGTCTCCTTCTACAGGCGTTTTGTAGATGATTTATTTTTCTTATGGACTGGTACTTCCCAAGAGTTAGTAGAATTTGTTAGAGACATGAATTCCTCTACCCACTTTCTAAAATTTACAGTTGAATCTTCTAAAGTAAAAATGCCATTTTTGGATATATATGTTGAAAAGTTGGAAAATGGGATGATTAATACAGGTCTATATAGAAAGCCTTGTCACAAGAATATGCTACTCCATCGCGAAAACATCCATCCAGGGTATGTATACCGAAATATAATTCGGGGGCAAACAATGAGATTGTCAAGATATACCCCTAATGACCTAGAATATCATGAAAAGTTATCTGACCTTAGACAGAGGTTAAAAGAACGTGGTTATAAGGATTTAGACTTGGATAGTAGTATGACAGATTCTTACCAACTAAGAAATGGAGCAGCTGCTCCTTATTTTTCGAATTATGTACCAGAGTCCTCAGAAGTACAAGATACCGTAGATAAAAGAGATATGATTGGATATCCCATTTTTTATACATCTGATGTAGGGAGTATCAAAGATATTATTAAAACACACTGGCATATCTTATTGGTAGACCCTAAAATCAAACCACTTGTAGGAGATAGCCCGAGGTTCATATATAAAAATAAAAAGAACCTTAAGAGGTTATTATGTAATCGGTCGAAAAATGAATTTGAGAAATCTGAAGGGCCAAATATTACGTCTCCATGTAATTCATGCAATTTCTGTTCATTTATAGATACAGAAGAAGTATTTATTCATCCTACAGGTTTAGGAAGTTTTAAAGCGTTCTCCACAGGAAATTGTATGTCTCAAAATGTAGTTTATTTGGCCCAGTGTATAACCTGCCCCGCATTCTATATTGGCAAAACCAACAGAAGCCTTAGGGATAGGATGCGGGAGCACGTATACCACATCAGAAAGGGCACAGCTATTAATGCTTTGGCTAAGCACGTTACAGATACTGGACCTGAACATTCTTTTAGATTTAGGATTTTGGAAAGAATATATGCTAATGTTAGAGGGGGAGATATAGGTACATTTACGGAATCAAGAGAAACAACGTGGATCATAAGGTTAAGAGCTGATAGATCCCCTGGTCTAAATGGTAAAGTACCAATAAAACCCTTTTTAAAAATGAGAAAATTAAAAATTAAGAATTAAAAATTGAAATTCAAATGTTAATAACATGTGCATATAGAGAATATGTTCCTTTATATATATGTATATAATATGTCGATATTATATAGATATAAATATATAAGGGATTTTTATCACACCATAAATACATGGCATACTATTATGCATTAAAGAAGTATGCATGTCTTATGTAATGGTTTTTAGTTATTGTTTTTATGAAAAGTGAATTTGTTTCTTATATATATAAGTAAAGCAAATGTGCATAAATTACACACTTGTTTTTATGTAATTGTTTTTATGAAAAATGAAAAATAGAAATGTTCCTCAAGTATAACTGCATAAATCATTAGCTTTAATTCATGTAGAAATGGTTATAGTATGGGATATTAGTGGCTATGGTTTAATTAGCCAATTGAGTCCAAATTAATGTAATTAAGTGTATTTTCCTGCCTCGTAAGGTATTTAAACAGTTTACATGACTTTACTACTCAGGTCTGATGAAGCTTATGCCGAAAGCGCTAACCTGAGGTGCACCAATAAACTTCTACTTATTTTTATCCATGTGGATTATTTTATTTCGTTTTAATAGAAGGATTTCTACATATCGAACTGTTTTGGATATCACTTTTTAGCTGAATAGCTGTTGATGGTATTTGTGTGCTCCTTCATTGTTTTGCTCACGCTGTTGGTTGCTATTTTTTATATTTGGATAAAGCATTGTATAATTGTTTGATCTCAAAACTTGGAGCCAAGATGTCTGAATGGAGGAATTCTTCCTATTGTTTTGAGACCAGAGTTACGGGCTAGAATTTAGATGTATAATGCCTTTTATTGCTCTGGCTTCCTGGCCAGCTGCAAGATCAAAAGGGCTGTTGCACTCTGAGTTTCTGTTGGCCTAGGGAACAGAAAATTATGATGTAATCTGAAATAAGTCAGTGGTACTGTGTTATCAATTTAAGGACAGAGAGAGAGAATCAGAGCATTTTGCATTTGTTTTCAGAACTGACAACATCACCAGCACTGCCTTGCTCTATATGTAAGTTTATTTTAGAACTGTGTTTGCTATTAGATATAGATAGAAAATAGTAAGCTTAGACTAGCTGTTTTCTGTACTGATGACAGAATTATTCTACTGTATTATTTTCAGCATTTCTCTGTGATCTCTGAACTCTTGACTAGCACTGTGTAGTAAGAAGTATTGTCTTGTGTTTTTATTATTTATTATTAAATATTTTAAACCTTTCAACTGTGACTGTTTTGTTTAGAAATAATTTAAGCTCTAGAGTACATCGCATGTATATAGTGATACTGTCCAAGCCACCCCCAAATAAGTCTTGCTGTTTGTCACACTTATCATTTTGATAATAATATTGCACATTAATAATTGGGCACCCTTTGATAAGGGCCTTGTTAGTAGCTGATAGTGGTTGGTGGCAAGTGGTACTTCCATATAATCTGGGCAGAAGGGGCATAGCTGGAAAACTTGTGCCAGCCTTCCCCAGGAGTGTCTGTGTGTTTGTATATAACTCATATCTCAAAGTGTGTGTGTGTGTGTGTGTGTGTGTGTGTGTGTGTGTGTGTGTGTGTGTGTGTGTGTGTGTGTGTGTGTGTGTGTGTGTGTGTGTGTGTGTCAGCTACTTGGGCAGGGACATGAAGCACTGGGTGGGCTGAGAGGGTACTGGAGGTTTTAGCTTGACCACTAGGCTGAGATCTGGGCCCTATAGCTGTGCCAGTGGGGAGTCTTATTGGGGATCTGCAGTGAAAAGGAGAAACCAGCTTCAGACGGGCTGTGATCTCTGTGTGCTCTTAAGAGAAATTGTACTTTACTGTGTGTATTTGTTATCCTTCTCAATGTGGATGCCCCTCACTGGTATTAGTGATGAGGATTGAGGCTCCTTTATTGCTGGGCCAGTGCACGGGCATCACATATTAATTGTTTGGCAGTGGTGGGATATACACACCACATATTAATTGGTTGGCAATTGGCTTGTAGTGGTGTCTAGAGTGAATTCCTGTAGCTTGTGCACAGTGATCACTGAAGGTGTTTTTGTACTCTAAATCAGCCATGCAGTGAATATTCAGAGTTCAGATCACAATGGTTTTATTTCTTTTGTTAGCTTAGTTAGTCAGGGAGAGCAGGCAAGTATGTCATCAGAGGAGTATGGCAAGCTGTCAAGGAGCCAGTTGACTGAGATGTGCCAGGCTACGGGACTGGTGCATGGAAACCTAAGGCAGACATGATTGCAGCTTTGGTCACAGCTGCATCAGAAAACAGCAATCAGGAGGATGATCAGACTGGCCATGGAGATGTACAACACTCAGAGGATGGAGAGCTCAACCTTTCTGCAGAGGACTTAAAAATCCATCTGTAGCTAAAGAGACTTGAGGTGGAGGCCAAGTATTTGGAAACAGAAGCAGCAGCGAGGGTGAGATGTCTACAGGCTGAGGAGAATGAGAAACTGCTATGCCTGGAAGATGAGGAGAAAGAAAGGCAGAGGCAGCATGGAAAGGATTTGCTGACTCTTCTCCAGAGTCACTGAGGTAATGGTGGAGGGAGTAACTGGACCCCAGAAATACAAAATGTCAGTAAATTTCTTCTGTAGTTTACAGAGGGGGATACTTTTGATATTTTCATTCATATGTTTGAGAGGGTATGTAAATAGTATGATGTTGACCAAAGGCTCTGGGTACGGTTCCTGACCCCCTTACTCCATGGTAAACCTGTAACTATTTTGTCCAAAATGCCTGACGTTGACTGTTTTGATTATACTGCTGTTAAGAATTGCTTGTTAGAATTTTTTAAGCTAACACCTGAAACTTACAGGAAAAAGTTTTGTGAGCATAGACACAAGGCAGATAAAAGTGTGTGTGAATATGTTGCTGAACTGAGCACTTATTTTCATAGGTGGGTGAGTGGATGTCAGGTCACCACTTTTAAAGGGCTGGCAGACCTTTTGGTGATGGAACAAGCCCTTAGCACTTTGCCTGAGGACATGAGGATCTGGATAGCTGATAGACAATGTGCTACTTCAAATGAGTTGGGGAAGAAGGGACACCTATACCTAGCAATCAGGGCATCCCTGCACAGGAAAGAGCCCCCCAGTACTGCTCATGGGTCTAAAGGAACCCATAGTGGGCAACTCAGACTGCCACAACAGAATCTGCCAGTAGCAGCGGAAGCCACTAGTCCAGGTACACGTCCAGGACCTAGGATTAATTGTTTTGAATGCAACCAGTGGGGACATGAGGCATACAGATGTCCATGGAGGCAAGGTGGGGAACAAAAAGTGAGGGAGCCAGTCAGTGGGAAAGACAAAATGCCAATAGTAGGTTGTTTTGAGACAAGGGTACAGAACTACCATCTTGCAGATGTCCTGATAGGGAAGGATTTGGATAAGGCAGTACCATGTGTTATGCAGTTACATGCAGTCAGGCTTCAAGACAAGCATGTGGGTCTGGTAACCTGGGGGAGACCCAGACAGACCGCATACTTGCAGCCAGGACTGGTGAGATGGTTACTTCAGGGAGGGAGCTACTCTGTAGCAGTGATACTGAAGGTATGCCACAGCTGCTTGTGGGTACTGATGTTCCCTTGGACAGAGTGACTGCAAAGGTAGAGGTGAGTAGTAGTTCCCAGACTGACAGTGAGGTACCACTGTCACAGGATGCCAGATTTCCTGTGGAAGGGGAGCTGGGAAGGGTTACAAAGACAGAGTTGAGACAGGCTCAGCTCTCAGACCCTACATTGCAAGGCCTGAAAGAGATAGCTAGTGAGGGACCTGATTCTCAAGGGAAGGTGGAATCTGTATACTGGGAACAGGGCTTACTGTATAGAAAGTGGACCTTAAAAACCTCAGCTTTGGCCGGCTAAGAACTTGCTATATTCAACTGGACGTATAAGAGAATTTAAGTACCTTTATCTGCTCTTTTTTTTTCAAAAAATACAGTATTTAAATTGATTTTAACTGTGTGGAAGGAATATTAGCTGAACTGGAAGTTAGTCAGTGTTTGCTGAATTTTGTTATTTGCTAGTAATTACAGGTGTGGGGTAGTCACATTCTTTGATTTCCTGTCCTTGCCTATTTAAGTGGTACAGTGTGAAATATTTTCTGCTTAAAACCTCAGCTTTGGCCGGCTAAGAACTTGCTATATTCAACTGGACGTATAAGAGAATTTAAGTACCTTTATCTGCTCTTTTTTTCAAAAAAATACAGTATTTAAATTGATTTTAACTGTGTGGAAGGAATATTAGCTGAACTGGAAGTTAGTCAGTGTTTGCTGAATTTTGTTATTTGCTAGTAATTACAGGTGTGGGGGTAGTCACATTCTTTGATTTCCTGTCCTTGCCTATTTAAGTGGTATAGTGTGAAATATTTTCTGCTTAAAAACCTCAGCTTTGGCCGGCTAAGAACTTGCTATATTCAACTAGACGTATAAGAGAATTTAAGTACCTTTATCTGCTCTTTTTTTTTTTCAAAAAAATACAGTATTAAATTGATTTTAACTGTGTGGAAGGAATATTAGCTGAACTGGAAGTTAGTCAGTGTTTGCTTAATTTTGTTATTTGCTAGTAATTACAGGTGTGGGGGTAGTCACATTCTTTGATTTCCTGTCCTTGCCTATTTAAGTGGTACAGTGTGAAATATTGTCTGCTTAAAACCCTCAGCTTTGGCCGGCTAAGAACTTGCTATATTCAACTGGACGTATAAGAGAATTTAAGTACCTTTATCTGCTCTTTTTTCAAAAAAATACAGTATTTAAATTGATTTTAACTGTGTGGAAGGAATATTAACTGAACTGGAAGTTTTCACTCTGCTCTTCAGTTAGTCTCACCCACCTTCCCTGTTTTTGTTTTGATGTTAATCTTAGTGGCCTTGCAACTGCCCACCCCTCTTGTAAATTTGTGTTTGGATACTCCTTCTGGGCCCATCTCATTTGCTCACTCAACTGAGTGCAGTGAGATCATATTCTGATTTCAGGCACTCCTACTGTGTACAAAGAGAGCATCTGGGAAACAGAAAAAAAATTAAGCTTGTTTCCTGCCTTTCCTGTTAAGTGGTATAGACTATTTGTAGGCTTCTGAGCCCCCAAGCCCTTCTGTGTTGGAGAGAAGCCTTCTAGCTTAGTTTTTTTTCTTATAACTAGCCAGTTTTCTAGTTTCAGCACTCAAATCTGTTTCTTTGATCTCAGCACTTGTTCAGAAAAAAAAAATTCATCTGCTTTTACTGTACTTGTGTTTCTACCTTTTACTTTTGCATCATCTTAAAAGTACTCAATTGTATTTATTACTGCTTGGTGTAACTCATTCTAAGCCTTTTGGTTTAAACACTTGGGCTTTGGACCAGTTGTTTTGCACTGAGAGGGTTTGTGGTCTGCACTGTAGTGGCAGAACAGGTAGCTTACATCCTTCTAGGTTGGGAACTGCTGATTGAGGGCTCAGTGTCTGTTATTCTAAAAGTGTATTAATTCTGGTTTAAGCACTTGGGCTTTCAGGACAGTTATTTTACATTAAGAGGGTTTGTGGTCTGCACTCTTGTGGGAGGAGAGGCTGGACTCTGCCCTTCTGAGCTGGGAATTTCTGGTTGAAGGCTTATAGTGCATGCATATCTGAACTGCTTCTTACAGAAGTTCGTGTGCCTTGTTTGCTGTGGCATAGACTGGATTCGGGCCTGCTGGATCTAGCTTTGTTTGTGTAACTTGAGCACTAATCCAGGCATTCTCTAAAGTATTCAATTATATTTATTACTGCTTGGTAGTAACTTGATTAAAGTGCAGCTATCATTCTAAGTCTTTTGGATTAAGCACTTGGGCTTCAGACCAGTTGTTTTACATTAGGAAGGTTTGTGGCATGCACTGTGGTGGCAGGACAGGTAGCTTTCATCCTTCTAAGTTGGGAACTGCTGATTGAGAGCCCAGTGTCTGTTATTCTTAAAGTGTATTAGTTCTGGTTTAAGCACTTGGGCTTCAGGCCAGTTATTTTACATTAAGAAGGTTTGTGGTCTGCACTCTTGTGGGAGAAGAGGCTGGACTCTGCCCTTCTGAGCTGGGAATTTCTGGTTAAAGGTTTATAGTGCCTGAATATTTGAACTGTATCTTAACTGAAATTGGTACACCTTGTTTGCTGTAGCATAGACTAGATCCAGGCCTGCTGAATCTAGCTTTGTTTATATGCTTGTTGTTTGTTTGCTTGTTATTTCCGTGGAACGCTAATTCCACCTAATATGCAGCTTCTCAGCGCTTCTGTGGATCACTAGTGATATCTGCATTGCTTACTGTACTTATTTCCTTGTTTCACTTGAAAGAAAGTTACTGTTTGTTGTTTTTGCATTTAAGTTACCTGTAACACATTGCACTTAAGTTACCTGGCACTTGCTCACTAAAGCAATTATATAAGTCAGCACTAAAAATTAAAAGCACTACGCCCTCACTCCCCACTGGCCCTGGTTTTCAATTATTAAGGAATTCCCAATATTATTCTAGCATGCCCAAAGGTCAGTTGTCAATCTCCTCTCTGGTCCAGCTGGTGAATCTGGGAATCTTGAGGCAATGTTACAATTGCCTCATGTACACAGGCAACCCTCTCCTCCTCCCAACAACTTCCAACACATGTGAGAGATGCAACTATATAGCCAAACTGGAAGCTAAGCTCTCTCAACTCAGTACTGGCAGAACCAGTCAGGAGGAGAAGGAAACCACACTCACTACAATTCCAGTCTCACATAGACCTACCACAACAGCAAACCAAACACATAATCACACAAAAACATACTCGGAGGCTCTAAATAAAGATCTACCAAAGCAGCAGAGACCTCCAAAGCAGACATCCAAGCAGCCGCTACCCCAAAACAAAACACGTGCAACACATATCTCACAAAGCCAGTGTGCCAAACAGTCACAGCCCTTAAGACTAAACAACACACCTGATACACTTGTAATAGGTGACTCTATCATCAGGCACACTGACGTCCCGCTCACCAGGCTGAACAAGGAGAGGGTCATGGTGAGCAGCCTGTCGGGCGCTAGGATCCGCCACATAACACAAGCACTCAGGTCACTCCAAGGCAAGTACAAATATGACTCAGTCATTGTCCATGCTGGTGTGAATGACCTGAGACGTACCTCCCTGGACTACATGAAAAGAGACATAAAGGAGCTCTCTGAGCATGTAGCCCAGGCCGGTATGACCCTGACCTTGAGTAGCATCTTACCCTCACCAAGAATGATGCCACAATATGAAGACAAGATGATCAATTTCAACAATTGGCTTAAGTACTGGTGTCATTCACAGGGGATCCAATGCCTGTCAGCTTGGGATGATATGCTCGACAAGCCACGATGCTTCGCTAGGGACGGCTTGCACCTGTCACCCCTGGGCTTCGGATATTGGCAAAGGCTCTTGCTACCCCCATAGTGCCTTTTTTAGGCAAGGCTCAAAAGACAAACCCACCTCCATAGGTATCACAAGGGATAAGAAACTAAGAGTAATGCTACTCAACGCCAGAAGTCTAAACCTCAAGATGCACGCACTCAAACTCTCCTTAGCATGGAGAACATCGATATCTGTGCAGTAACAGAAACCTGGTTCAGGGCTCCCGAGAGCACCCCAGCACTACAAGGTTATACCTCATACCATGCTTTTCGGCCCCAAAACTTGGACCGAACCACAAAAGGAGGGGGAGTATCGATATTCATCAAAGATACCCACACCTCCAGGTTGGTGGCAAAGCACGAAGCATCAGAGACTATCCATGTGCAACTAACAGTGGGTAAAACTGCCTTCCAGTTTATAGCCTGCTACAGACCACCCTCTCAAACCCAGGAACCCCACTCGGCCTTCCTGAGAACATTGGAAAATATGAAGGTCTCTCCAAACACCATTATATTGGGCGACTTCAACTACCCAAACATAGACTGGGAGCATTACTCTAGCTCCAACACCCTAGCCCAAAGGTTCCTAGAATTTATAAACTCAAATGCTATGGAACAACTTGTTACCACTCCCACAAGAGGGGAAAACATACTGGACCTGATCATCACCAATATGGGGACTCTATGCTCCAGACCAGAAGTGTATCCCTCACTGGTAAGATCAGACCATAAACTAATCTCACTGGATATTCACATCCCGACCTCACCCCTGCCCAGAAAACCACAGTGAAAAACTTCTCTAAAGCAAATTTCACACTCCTCAAAACTGAGGTGGAATCCTTCAAAGTCCCCGGCCTGTGGAAAATACGGCCCAGACCGAGAATCCTTTATAAACGCATTCTATGAACACCTTCAGGAATGCATGGATCATGCGATCCCAAATAAAACCAAGACCCAATCCTCCAAAGGCAGACGTCCTGTCTGGTGGACCCCAGCCATAAACAAACTATACAATAGAAGGAGGAAGCTACTAAATGATAGAGCAAAATCCCAAAAAGGGAAGGCATCACTGATCAGTATTAGCAAAAACTACGGGCACACATAAAATTGTCTAAGGCCAGCTTCGAGAGAAAAATTGCACAGGACACTAAGGATAATCACAAGGCTTTCTTTAGTTATATTAGGAACCTGGGTGGTAATTCCCAGATATGCTCAGAATTAGTCCAAAATGACAAAAAATACACAGAACCCACAGACATTGCCAACATCCTAGCTGACAGGTTCACCGCAAACTTCTCCCCCCCTCCCCACCAAAAGGGCAAATATCTATCCCAGCAGAGTGCTGCCCCCCTGACATCTCAGATGCTCAGGTAAGAGCCGCCCTCTCTAAAGCAAAAAACACAGCATCAATGGGACCAGATGGTGTCCCGGGCTGCGTCCTACATGAACTCCAAGAAGAGCTAAACCCAAACATAAAACTACTGTTCAATCTCAGCCTTACTACAGGATATGTGCCCAAAGAGTGGCGTACAGCAACATTGGTCCCTCTCCATAAAGGTGGTGCCTCAACGGATCCTGGAAACTATCGCCCCATAAGCCTGACTAGCTTGGTCTGCAAAGCTATGGAAAGGATCATCATGGACCTCACAAATAAAGATATTGGGGACCTACAAACACTGGATCCTACCCAGTTTGGCTTTGTTAAGGGCAGATCCTGCCTCTTAAACCTGGTTGATTTCTTTGAAGCAGTCACCAAGGCCATTGATGAGGGGAAGGTGGTCCACACAGCCTACCTGGACCTCGCAAAAGCCTTCGATACAATACCCCACTCAGGCATTATAGATAAGCTCACCAGCTTAAATATAAACCCCTATGTCAATAGATGGACTGCAAACTGGCTCAAGGACAGAACCCACATGGTTAGAATTGCTGGAGCCATGTCAGACTCCAAACCAGTTACAAGTGGTGTCCCACAAGGCTCAGTCTTAGGACCTCTCTTGTTCGGTATATATTTCTCGGAGGTACAGGCCAACACGGAAAGACTGTGGCTGACCAAGTTTGCAGATGACTGCAAACTGGGCGTCATAATCGACTCACCAACCGACACAAGCATCCCCCAAAAGGGCCTCATAGAAACAGACAACTGGTGCCAGAGCCATGGCCTCAAGCTAAATGCCAAAAAGTGTATAGTCATCCCCTTTGGCAAAAACAAAGTGCCCACAAATTACCACATAGGTGGTAATCCATTAAGTACAGAAGAAGTAATTAGGGACCTGGGGACCCAAGTTGATAGCAATCTCTCATTTGACAACCACGTGGCCAAAGTGGTTAGAAAAACATTTTATATAGCCCACCTAATCATGAAGGGATTCACATCTAGATCAGGGGAGGTCATCGTGCCTCTTTACTCATCCCTCATCAGGCCCATAATTGAGTACAATGCCCCTTTGGGATGTACCTTACCAGACACCTGCAGCAACTGGAAAGACCCCAAAAGTACCTCACCAAGAGGATCAAAGGGCTCAAACAGATGCCATATGCTGCCCGGTTAAAGAAACTCCAGCTCTACTCAGTGGCATACCGCCTGTTCAGAGGCGATCTGTGCCTGACGTATAAAGCCATGTCCAACCCGGAATTAATGGACATGCTGCACCTCAGAAAATCCAAATCCCATCGAGCTACGCGCTCAAGAGACTTGAACCTCAGCACTGAAATAAATAGGACATGCTCGAGGGGCAGATTCATAACCCAGAGGCTCCCTTCACTCTGGAATAAAATCCCAGTCCAGGTTAGGCAGAGTCCCTCATTGACTCTCTTCAAGAGGAATCTTGATGAGTGGATGGGAGATTGTAGGTTTACCCCGGGTATCACTTCTGTGTCACTGTTAGACAAAGGCACAGTATACTAACCTCGAAAAAGGGCATAGCAAAATAAATTTTAAATGGGTGGCGAAAGCCAAACACATTCTGGCTAGGCTTATAAATGCCCTAGGGCAGATAACCTAGTATGAACCTATGAACCTCTGAGGGAGGGCTAGAAGGTGAGAGAATACAGCAGTTGGTAGTGCCTAGAGCCTACCATCTGGCATTTCTAGCCATACCCCATGATATTCAATTTGCAGGTCATATGGGCATAATACCTACAAAGAGACGTATTATGCAGAACTTCTATTGACCTTGAATTTCCAGAGATGTAACCGGGTACTGCAGGACCTGTGAGCAGTGTCAAAAGGTAGGCAAGGCAGGAGACAAGATGAGAGTTCCTTCGATGCCTTTGCCTGTGATTAAGGAGCTATTTCAGGGGGTAGCTATTGATATTGTGGGGCCTATGAGTACCCCAAGTTCCACAGGGAAAAAGTATATCCTATTGGTAGTAGATTATGTTACAAGATACCCCGAAGCAGTGGCTTTGCCCTCCATTGAGGCGGAAAAGGTGTTAAATGCTTTGTTAGAGATTTTCAGCAGGGTAGGTTTCCCAAAAGAAATACTGACTGACAGAGGTGCCAATTTCATGTCAGACCTGCTGGCTTGTCTATGGAAGTAATGTGGGGTGAAGCACCTGAAGACCACCCCCTTCCATCCCCAGACTATTGGTCTTGTTGAGAGGTTAAACTCTACACTCAAGTCCATGCTATGGGCATTTGCAGACCAGTTTAAGAGGGAGTGGGACAAATATTTTCCCCATCTGTTGTTTGCTTCCAGAGAGGTTCCCCAGGAGTCCACAGGTTTTTCACCCTTTGAGTTGTATGGGCATAGAGTGAGGGGACCTCTAGATTTAATTTGCGATGAGTGGGAAGGTGAGTGCGAACCTCACAAGGAGTCTGTTGTGGCATATGTCCTAAACCTCAGGACAAGACTCAGAAATTTCATGGGTTTGGCCCGGGAGAACCTGATAGAAGCCCAACAACAGAAAAAGGTATGGTATGACAGGAATGCCAGAGCTAAAGAGTACGCTGTAGGATAGCAGGTAATGATTCTCATTTCTGTCAGACACAACAAGCTGCAAGCAGCTTGGGAGGGACCCTACAAGGTGGTAAGAAAGGTAAGTGATGTTAACTATATGGTGGAACTGCTAGGCAGGAGGCAGGGCCAAAAGTTGTACCATGTTAACATAATGAAACCTTACCATGATAGGGAGGCCATTGTGCTGAGTATTTGCAGTAGATTGCAGGAGGAGTCTCAGGGAGATTCGGTGACTGATCTCCTCAGTGAGGCACGGACTGACACCTCAGTGGAAGAGGTAACAATGTCCCAGCAGCTATCTCATACCCAGGTTCGAGAAATCCGAGCAGTGTTACAGGAGTTTGGGGACATGTTCACTGGGAACCAGGGTGCACCCACCTGCTGCAGCACCAGGTGGATAGAGGACCCCAAAGGCCTATTAAGCAGGCCCCTTATAGGGTGCCTGAGAGAGTCAAACAGACTCTGAGGGAGGAGATACAGGAAATGTTGGAACTAAGGGTAATTCAAGAGTCTAACAGTCCCTGGGCCTCCTCAGTTGTGCTGGTGCCAAAGAAGGAGGGCAGCACCAGGTTCTGTGTGGACTACAGGAAATTAAATAGTCACACAGAGTCAGATGCTTACCCCATGCCTAGGACAGATGAGGCCCTAGAGCAGTTGGGTGGGGCTAAGTATCTTACAACTACTGATCTTACCAAGGGTTACTGGCAGGTGCCCTTGACTCCCAGTGCTAGAGAGAGGTCAGTTTTTGTGACTCCTTTTGGCTTGTATGAGTTCACAAAGATGCCCTTTGGGATGAAAAATGCCTCAGCAACTTTCCAGAGGCTGGTAAATCATATCCTAGCTGGAGCAGGAGGGTTTGCCCTTGCTTACCTAGATGATATTGCCATCTACAGCCATTCCTGGCAAGAGCACCTTCAACATGTCAGGGAGGTGCTAGGCAGACTTCAGAGGGCAAGGTTGACCATTAAGCCAAGGAAATGTCAGGTGGGTATGACAGAGTTCTCCTACCTGGGACATAGTGTAAGGAGTTGTAAGATAAGGCCAGAACCTGCCAAGGTTGAAGCCATTCAGGCATGGCCTGCACCTGTTACCAAGAAGCAGGTGAGGGCATTCTTAGGGACAGCAGGGTACTACAGAAAGTTTGTCCCCAGTTATAGTACCATAGCTGCTCACCTCACAGACCTGACAAGGAAGAACAGGCCAGATAAGGTAGTGTGGAGCCCAGCATGTGAGCAAGCATTCCAGAAGCTTAAAAAGCTTTGGGAGGACCCCCCTGTGTTAGCCAGTCCAGATTACAGTAAAAACTTTGTTGTGCAGGTGGATGCTGCGAACCATGGGGTGGGGGCTGTACTTAGCCAGATTTCTTCACAGAAAGAAGAATACCCAGTGGTTTATCTCAGTCATAAGCTCCAACCCAGGGAGGAATGCTATGCAGATGAAGAAAAGAAATGTCTAGCCATAGTGTGGGCACTGCAGAAACTTCAGCCTTATCTGTATGAAAGAAAATTCACTGTAGTTACAGACCACAATCCCCCTAACATGGTTACATAGAGCCAGCTTGCAAAATGCCAAGTTGCTAAGATGGAGGCTAGAGTTTCAAGCATGTGATATGTCAGTGCAGCACCACAATGGGAGTAGCAATGCCAACACAGAATGTGGTAAGGTATACTCAGATAGACCTAACCCTCTCAAGCAACGTTTCTCAAGGGTCACTTGAAAAACTAGCTTGAGTTTGCCGGGGGGGGAGATATGTGAAGGCTGCCAACCTAGCTAGATAGGATTCTGTATATAATTCTGTCATTTGCAAATATTAATGTAAGCCACATGCTTGTTCTCTTAAATGTAAGAAAATGATGGTAAATGTTGAACTTCAAAAATGTAACCACATTGTACTCTGCTGGAGGAAAGCTGATAAGTCAAGCATTGTATAACTGTTTGATCTCAGAACTCGGAACTAAGATGTCTGAATGAAGGAATTCATCCTATTGTTTTGAGACCAGAGTTAATGGCTAGAATTTACATGTATAATGTCTTTTATTGCTCTGGCTTCCTGACCAGCTGCAAGATCAAAAGAGCTGTTACACTCTGAGTTTCTGTGAGCCTGTGAAACAGAGAATAATGATGTAATCTGAAATGAGTCAGTGGTACTATGTTATCAATTTAAGGGCAGAGAGAGAGAATCAGAGCATTTTTCATTTGTTTTCAGAACTGACAACATCACCATCACTGCCTTGCTTTATATGTAAGTTTATTTTAGAACTGTGTTTGCTCTTAGATATAGATAGAACATAGTAAGTTCAGACTAGCTGTTTTCTATATTGATGTCAGAACTATTCTACTGTATTATTTTAAACATTTTCCTGTGATCTCTGAACTCTTGATTAGCACTGTGTAGTAAGATGTATTACCTTGTGTTTTTTTATTATTTATTATTAAATATTTTAAACCTTCATACTGTGGCAGTTTTGTGTAGAGCTAATTTAAGCTCTAGAGTACATTGCATGTATATAGTGATACTGTACAAAGCCACTCCAAGTAAGTCTTACTGTTCAGTCACACTTAACATTTGGATAATAATATTGCACAGTAATAATTGGACATCCTTTGCTAAGGGCCTTTTTAGTAGCTGATAAGTAAGGGTCCTGGTGGCAGCGATTACTTCCTTATAGCCTGGATAGAAGGGGCACAGCTAGTGAACCTGTGTCAGCCTTCCCCAGGAGTGTCTGTGTGGCTGTATATAAATCATATCTCAAAGTGTGTGTGTGTGTGTGTGTGTGTGTGTGTGTGTGTGTGTGTGTGTGTGTGTGTGTGTGTGTGTGTGTGTGTGTGTGTGTGTCAGCTACTTAGGCAGGGATACAAAGCACTGGTTGGACAGAGAGAGCGCTAAGAGGACTTGCCTTGGGACCCTGACTAAAGACCCCACTCTATAGCTGTGCCAGTGGGGAGTCTTATTGGGGATCTGGAGAGAAAGGGAGAAACCAGACCCAGACTAACTGTGATCTCTGTGTGCTCTTAAGGGAAATTGTACTTTACTGTGTGTGTACTTGCTATCCTTCCCAATGTGGACACCCCTCACTGGTGTTAGTGGTGAGGATTGAGGCTCCTTGATTGCTGGCCTGTGCACAGGCATCACAACAGGTTTGAAGGTGAAAGTGGATGTGGTGATATATGGCTGTTGAGCAGTGGTGGGATTATATGCTGAGGAATGCTTAGTTAGATATGCTATACTCTCTATAAAATAAGAGTTGAACTGTATTGCAGTTTAGAGCGGTGAGTTATCAGGAGTGGAGTTTGGGTTGAATTTTTGGCCGGGATGTAAGATTTCATTAATGGATATCCAAACTTTTTTAGGGTCATGTTTAGTATTATTCTGAAAGTTATTATTGTATAGATTTTGTCTTCATTTATTCACTTTTTAGTATGACTGTGAAGCATTCTGACGTTTTCAAGATATTCAGGTGTTTTATATTTTCGCCATTTTTTTATGGTTTTTCTTTGGCCTGAATTAACATTCTACTTTTTTTGGATGGCCAAACTGCATTATTTGCTTTCATTCTCTTCCTTCTAGTAGGTGCAAGACTATTTAAGATATTTAGAAAAGTCGTATTGAATTCAATTACACCATCGTTTAAGAGGAGGATTTTAAGGAAGTTTCAGTTAATAGATGAAAGTGTATTAATGAACATTTATGGGTTAAACTTGGAAAGGTTACATGTTGTTTTATAAATATGCTGTTTTACTGGATGTTTGAGCTATCTAATCATATAGATTGGGAGATGATCACTGAGTAAGTCTGATATTGGACCTGTGATGGAGTATCTTCTAGGGTCTGATACTAGGATCCAGTCTAATAGAGAATTTGATGTTTTACTATAATGTGTGCCGCTATTAATTAGTTGAGTGAAACCCTATAAGTTCATGCTAGATGATACAGGAATTAGACTTTATGTCCAACCAACTGACATTCACATCACCTAGTATATTTTTTTCTTGTGGAAATGTTATGTATATCCAATGTAGGATATCTTCCAGTATAACTGTGCTGACATATGGAATAGTAATTTACGTCACTGTTTAGATACATCCAAACTGTCTCTGAAGTTATTCTATGCACACTGTCTTTGTAATTAGTATTCTGTATAAGTTTACAACAGCTTGTACTTGAAACTCTGTATACTTGTGTAAACTGTTGATTGTATTCTGTACTGACTACTGTATTATAATAATTATTATTATTGTAAGCTTTGTTATTGCATATGTAGCTTTTCTCTCCGGGCCTTCACTCAAAATGGGTTTCTGGCCCAGTTGGACACTACCCGGTTAACAAATGTAATAAATAAATAAATAAATAAAAAGTAAATAAATAGCTGTATTGTCACCAGAAGAGATATAAAGGACAATCATACATATTTGTTTATAATTGTTTATTTTGAGGAAAGTGATAAGAAGTTCTGCTGAACCGAATTTTGTTGTTGGTTTTCTGTAAGGGAAAATGTGGTAGGTATTGGGAAATATTAAAGCAATACCACCACCATTCTTCTTTATATGGTCATTACTGATGATATTATAGCCAGGAGGTAGAAGTTCAGAATTGTTTTTGCGAGATTTAAGCCAAGTTTCAGTTACAGCAAGAACATCAGGCTTATCTTGAGTAATCAGGCATTAATATTAATTGCAGTAAAAATTAGATCACTAGGGTTGGGTTACAGATGTGTGTGGGATAAAATTATCTTTGTGATACGTGCGGCCCGGATTAGGGTGTATATCTCTCCCTAGAAGGATTTTAGTATATTGTGGAATTCTGCATACTTGTTTTTTGGAGAGGATTCTTGCACTTAATTTTGTTTTGGTTTGAGTTGAAGTGCAATTGATCATCCTATATTTGGAATAAAGGTGAGGGGCAATATTAAATAGGTTTGGTGCAATGTGTGGAGAGTGTAAAGAAGTATGGATGGGTGGCTGGGACAGAGTTGGAGAGATGTTGCTATATATTGTTGGCACAGTAGGAGAAGAAGAACAGAGGATAAGCTGCAGAGTAACATAATTAAGTACAGGAATCTATATTTTATAGATGCCAGGTAGGGAAGTATCAATGAAGAAGGACGCAAGATGCTGCAAGACAGCAGCAGATTCGGTGATGGTGGATTCTGAAAGCTGGAAGAGGATAGGTAAGGAGAGAAGTATTTTCGATAAGAGAAGAGAGGTAGGATATCTTGGTATCTTGTCTGGAATGTAAGGAGTATTACAGGCTACAGTATAATACTGTAGTCAAAATAAGAAAAAATGATGGTTTATTTGGGAAAAGGAAAAGATATAATGTGGAATAGATAGGTACTATTAGAGTGGGTTGTGATTATAAATGGATATAGTGCAAAGCAGTACGGGAGGGAGAAAGTTAGGAATGGGGCTAAAAATTAAATAGTGATAGTGAAGTAGGAAACAAGAAACAGAAGTGTATGTATAGAAGTAGTACTGCCATTGAGGAGGGTTTTGGAATAAGAGTCACAAGTGAAATGTGTAAGTGGGAAGTATATTTGAGTAAGAGGGGAGGGGAGGTGAGTGAAGCAAAGCCAAGCATAGTGAGGCTGAGTGTAGTGGCCTTCCCACCCTCAGATCAATTTATAACTGAGATCAATCAGTTTATTAAGAGAACAAAACAACAATGAGATGCAAGTAAAGTAGTTTGTCTGTCATTTCTTGAGACTAAATACCTGGCATATGCAGTATAGTCTACTGGTAAAGCAGAACAGGACAGTGGCCAATTTACAATCACAGAGCAGGAAGGTATCTAACTGATTAAAGTTCATATACAGCAAGGTTCTTCATGACAAATATGTTTACATTAACCAGTGACAAAACGCTCAGAAAAAATTGTAGGCTTGGAATGAACATGCCTACAGAAAGGAATTCATTCTCATAGTTTGTGTTACTCCTCAACCTTTTATTCCATCATTTCAACATACCTCATCTGGCAAAAACTGTGCTGCAATAACTGTAGAGGAATTAATTGAATTAAGCAGGGGGTCTAGGCGCTGGTAAACCTCCTTCTGAGGTGCATTTTACTGTTTTTCCCAATTTTCATCAATGCAGAGAATTAATCTTATGGGCTGTTAAAAAGTGTCTCCTGAACTCCATTGTTTGACTCCCTCAGCCTTCACTTGACTACTATGTAATTCTGAGCTAGTCATGTAAAAAGATAGTGTGCTCTGAGGCAACTAGGAAACTAGTCTAAGCTCCTCAGTAATGTACTCGACCACATGCATGGTAATTACGTATGACCCTGTTGATCCAATGATGGACTGAAGAAAAATCATGAGTAAGGGAAGAAATTCAAGTTCTTACTGTGTCTAACTCTTCAGCTTTTTCCTCCACCCTTTCAACACATCCTAAATGGCCAAAACTGCACTGTAATGACTAAAGAGTAAATAACTGAATTAAGAAGGGCATCTGAGGGACAAACCACAGAGCTCTAGATGCTGTGGGGTACATTTTAGAGTGTTTCCCAAACGTTTTGATCTAAACAATGGCCTGAACACAAATCATAAAAAAGGAAAGAAATTTAATCTAATTGTTTTCTTTCAACAGCAAAAAAAAAAAAAAAAGTTGAGCCTATCATTTAATGTTCAAAACTAACAAAATAGTTCCTAATAAACTAAGATTAGTCTTACATGGATGGTCTGGAATAGTGCCTGCCTACTACCCTGAAAAAAGGCAGTCATCATGTGTTTTCAACTCTGGGAGAAGGATACTTATCTTCTGTGTACAACTCTGGGGTTAGATTTGGCTGAAAGTGCAAGAACAAGTGGACACAGTCATGTAATTTTAGTTTTTGCTGTCAGATGTATACACACAGCACATCTCTTTATCCTTACCTGCAAATGATAGCCATTTGTATACACCTGTTGTTTGATTGTGAGGACAGTGAATAAAATTATGGTTACAATAATATATGTAATGTCTTCCAGTTTGTTGCTCCTAAACAGTGCTTTGCTCCTAGACAAAATATAGTGACCTTGTGTACATACATCTGAGGTCTGATTGTGTGTAAAGTTAAAAAAATAATGATCATACTGTCCCCATTCCCACAGAAGCCACAGTAATCTGCAGAGTATCTCTGATTAGGGTCAGTTTTAAACTAAGTAGGGAACAGAGTAAAGGTTGAGAATGGGGACCCTCACACACACACACACACACATACACACACACACACATATATATATATATATATATATATATATATATATATAAGTCAAAATCCCTTAGACAGCCAGGGTCTGGGAGCCTGGTGATCTCCAGAAGCTCTGAGGGTCTAGATGTTCTGTGATGCACTCTATGTCTTATTTTTGAAAAACAGTTATTTGTTAAATGTTCACGTTTTACTGCTAGCCAGAAGAGTTCTGTATATGTCCCCCAATATTATGTGCATTCTCAGATAAAATGTTTGATTTAATTTTTTTCACATGCATACACACATGCTGACACTGCCTCTAACAAGTGAGGGCTATCACGAGCATATGCATGCATGCGAGTGCGTGCATGAGCTCACAAACACACACACATGCAGACACACACAGACACACACACATGCACACACACACACACACACACACACACACACACACACACACACACACACACACACACACACACACACTGACTCATACTCTGCATGCTTACCTACAGACAAATTGGACACCTGGATAAACCCACACAGGGAGGACATGCAGACTCTACAAAGATGGAACCATAGCCATTAAATAATCTAAAGAACTAAGAGCCATGAGATGGTAATGCTACTCACTGTAACAATGATCAGTTTTTTACACACATCCTGCTCAGACCACCAAAGACAGTGACTTAATGCATACAATACTGATGTTTAACTGTGATAGAAAAGGAAAGAAGTTAAGGCCATGTTGTTACTTGCAATTTTTTATTTATTTTATTTAACATTTGTTTACTGGGAAAATCTGACTTGGAATGAAGCCACTTTTCAGCAGAGGCCCAGGAAAAAACACTCTGGAGATGTCTTTCTAAATTCCCTGCAACATTCCCCCACACACATATACACGCACAAAGCATATCAGTTATCATTTCACATTGATTTTAAATACAGCACATTGCATGATATTTTTACTTCCAAGCCAGATCAGTGACTGTTTAACTATGATCACTTTACAGCAGGGGAATGTCATTTTTATACACACATGTCCTCCAAATTAATGGGTCTATATCACAAAGTCAAACTTTAAAAATAGCGAACGTTCTTATGTTGAACTGTAAAAATCAAAATCACAGAATGTCGATCAGCCGGAACAGTGGATTTTTTTCCCAGTGAAAAGAAATTGATGGGCCATTGCCGGGACTTTGCCGTTTCATCCACTGTGGTGCGATCTCAGAGTTGGTATATTTAAGTAGGGGCAGTGTGCCACTTACTTTGTCTGTGGATTTGTTTTTGTTTTTTTTGTTTTGTTTTTCTGAGCAGCGGTTTCCATGTCTTCGACATTCTGTGGTTTCATTTTTTAGAGTTCGACGTAAGTGCATTCGATGTTTATACGATTTGACTTTGTGATATATACCCAAATTAATCAATTATAGCAACTTTATTGACTGTGCATACTTCAGATGCCAGAATGTAATAAAAAAGAATAGTCACAATGAAGTATTCCAAGTTGCTTCACACAAATGCCCACAATTTCTGCAAACCAGACAACTTTTTAACTTGATCATGACAACAAGGTCAGTCATTTTCATACAGTGCAACCCAGTGCTACTCCCTATGTACGCACACGGGTCTACTTTACACGACCGACTTTTCACAAAGTCGAAATTCATATGGCCGAGACCATATGATCGACTTTTGAAAAGCCGAACATGTAAAGTAAACATAAAAACACGACCAACACTTACCTAAAAGCTGTTAGCAGGGGGGCTATCCCCCCTGCACCCCCGTGGGAGGCTCCGCCCCCTACACCCCCTGTAACTTAAATATACCAACTCCGAGATCGCACTACAGTGCAGAAGAGGGAAATTTTCACATTCCGCACTATACGGAGATAGCGGTCCCCCATGGTTGGCTTTTCAAAAGTCGATCATGTGGTCTTGGCCATATGAATTTTGACTTTGTGAAAAGTTGATCATGTGAAGGGGACTCACGCACATACACATATACACACACTCACACACACACACACACACACACACACACACACACACACACACACACACACACACACTCACACAGACACACAGACACACGCAAACAGACACACAAACACACACACACACACACACACAATATTAGCTATCAAAATACAATCCTTCAAGCACACTGGTGGTGGAGATGACTAATTTAATTTGAAGAAGACATATTTAATTAAAAAAAAAAAAAGATTTATCCTATAGTTGCAGTCCCATCCTCAAGTCATGCAGTGTTCTTTCAGTTTTGATTCAGGCTACCTCAGGTATCAATCACCTAATGCAACCTGAGACAATGGAAAGGCTGCTTGCTGTTTCATCAAGCAGCCCCCACTGGAACATATAGTAGTAGAGCAATGGCCCTTATAAAAAATAATCTACAATGTTATTTAGATATGTTACCAATACATGTACAAATTGCAGAAGGAGTCAGGGAACTACCACACTGGCAACATTGTGGGTGCTGCGAAGAGCAATTTTGGCTGACATCAAAAATTGAAACAATACTAATTTCATAAACACTAATCTTACTTTGACTTAGGAATGGGGTCCATTCCCATCATGTTATTAGAAATTGAAAAGATTTGGAGAAATTACAAAAAATTAGAGAACATATGCCTCAAAACAGCACAGTACCTATACATTATTATTATATGTATTACACAGTACATTATTCACTTTGGGAGTCATATATAAATACTGGAATCATTTAAAAATAGCACAGAAGAGTCTGCTGACCTTTTTATAGAAATTGGAGTACATCCACAATATACAAGTCCAAAATGGAGAAAGTTGCCTTTTTTTTAGAAAAAAATAAAAACAAATAAACAAATAGTAATTATACCTTGGGAGGGTCACAGCTTTGCAGTCCAATATCACAAGCCACCATATACATAGACATACAGACAAATGTATAACTATAGCAGCTACTGCTGCCTTCTTGATGAAATAAGGAGGGATGCAGCTGCATTAATTCTTAGCTGATAATGCAAGAAATAATGCAAGAAATCAGTCATTTGCATAAGCTCATTTGGTTTGTCAGTGAGAAAAACTGGAATCTCTTAATGTCAGGAATTTCTAAGAACTGGGGCCAGCTTCATTGGCATTACAAGAGTAAAGCCCTGATTACAACCCAGGAGATCTGAATTTCAGTTGCATCTCATGTGCCTACACAGCTGGCAGGGAGGCTTTGTCTTGTCTCTCAGGGGTAAGGTTTAGGGCATATGTCCAGGGGCACACAAAGTTCCCTGGTAGAGTCAGGAGAAACCTGCAATCTGCTCTTTTTAGCTGGCAGGATCATCTGCACACCTATGCCTTTCAAGGATATGAGAGACAGTATTAAACGACACCCACTGCTTGTTCTCCAGATGTGCTTACGTGAAGAGGTCAGGGTATCATATCATGTAAACTTAAGTGACTGAATGTGATTGAAAAAAACTTAAGTGTTAGTTGGCTGAATGCCACAAAATATCACACCTTCTTACCCTAAAGCAAAATCCATTAATGCAAAAGCAGAACTCATTTGTCTTGCAATATGAGTTCTCAGTATAGCAATAAGTACTGTTAAATAAGAGATGCAAAAATATAGTCCCATCACCAATCATTGGATACCACAGTATGACTTTGGCAAGAAAAATTATTAGCAATCAACCAATAAGTATAGTGCTCTGCTCATTAGTTTGCAAAGTTCCTTCCCTGTGACACTATCAGTCTCCTGACTCTCTTCTCAAGAGCTGTATTAATTCATTGTAAATAATTCATTATTGTATCCTTTAAAAAGTATCCCAGGGAACTACCACACTGGCAATATTCCACTAAGAGTTGACCTAGTTGGTCAAGATTTGGTAACTTATGTGGACAGTGACCTAACATTTGAACAACATGTGTCCATTGTTGTAAGAAAGTCCTTCTATACTGTATAGCTTATAAACAAAGGGATTGTCTCTAGATCTAGGGATGTTGTTGTCTCCCTTTACTGAGCCCTCATTAGGCCAGTCATTGAATATAATGCCTTGTTTGGCATGTATCTGTTCAGACACAAGAGACAGTGTATAATAAAAAATACAAGACCTGGACAACATATCCTACATGGACCAATACAAAGCACTGTCACTATATTTGATACCCTACAGACTACTAAGAGGTGACCTATGGCATACAAGGCATCCACCAACCTATTACTGATGGATTTACTGCACCTCAGCAAGTCAAATGGTATCAGAAATACTCAGTCTAGGGATCCAAACCTCTTCTGCAACATCAACAGAACATTTTGGAGGGACTGGTATTTCTCACAGAGGATACCGCTGCTGTGGAACAGACTCCCCACCAGCATAAAACAAATTTCATCCCTGTCTATATTCAAGCATGTCTTAGATCTATGGATGGAAAACAGAAATATTTACCCAAGGACTGCCCCTTGTACTACTAATGGGCAGAGGCAACTCCTAAATGCTTTATCCCATGCATGGGTCCCCTCAAATTATCTCTGGTATGATCTCGGTTATTTCCATTAGGGATAATATATAATTATCAAACATGGGATGGGTAAGGCGAGTCTATATCCAAATGAAAGAGGTTATTTTGAGCAGAAAAAAGGAAACTGGCTAGGCTTAAAATGGCCCTCAAGGGCAGGTAGCCTAGTACTTAACTTTGACCCTAGAAGAATAAACATTTTCCCCACAGCCTCTGGTCCTCATTCACCAAACCATTGACTTTACTCTCCCAAAATACTCCTTAGAATCTTTTACCAAAGCATTCTCTGAATGAGGGTAGTATTAGGTCCATCCCTACATTTCATCAGTTTAAATCTAAGATTGCTAATCATCATCTCATACAGACTATGTATAGCTATATGATCAAATCAATTAATTATTAGCCTACTGTCTAGTAATTATTCAAAAAATATTTCCTCCTTGTAGGAATCTAGATTGATATTCATCCTTCTTCATTTGAAGATTTATGTAACAAGGTCATAATTGTCTCAACATTTATAATCAAAAAACTATTACTAACCTTAAAACCTTTTATCCTTGCCCCTGATAACTTATAATCTGAGTACGTAAAAATTGCTGATGATTTCCTAGCTTTTCCTATCTCTATCCTAATCAACCACTTCATCACTGAAAGCTATGTCCCAACCCTAAGGAAAAGGTGCTACGTTCTTCCTCTCCATGAAGGAAACTCAAACAAGCCCTCAAACTTCAGCTCCATAGCCATACTGCCTCTACTCACAAAGATTTTGGAAAAGCATAAACTGGCTCAACTCCTTAGCTTTCTCACTGACAGCTGCCTCCTTTCCCTTACACAGCATGGTCTCCATCCTTTTCATAGTACACATACAGCTCTCCCTAGTTTTATAACATCTGTTAACCAATATCAAAATTCTGGGAACTTAGTATTGGCACTTTTCTTAGATTTATCCAAAGCTTTGGACATTGTATCTCATCATAAATTGTTTCACAAAGTAGATGTCTAGGAATACATGAAGCATCATTATTTTTGTTCTCCGGCTACCTCTCAAATAGGCAACAGACAGTAAAATGGCAAAATGCCATCTCCTCTTTCCTTATCATTACAATCATCATCCTTCAAGTATCCATTTTAGGTCCCCTGTTGTTAAAAATATTCATTAATGATCTCCACCCAACTCCTGAACAAGCCACTATCATTCAGTACGCAGAAGATTCAACAATCATCTGTTCTTCTAAAAGCATAGCTAAATTAAAACAATTCACGCAAGAGTCATTCTCCACCGTAGAGGCTTGGCTGTCAGATACACAGCTGCTTCTTATCTCTAAAAAAGCAAAACTGATCTTATTTACCCCAAAGCATTGAAATGACTACAAAAATAATTTCAAAATCATTTCTTCTAACAACATCAACATAAAACTAACAAGTTAAACTACGCTTCTAGGAGTTAATACTGATGAAAGCTTAAAAATTGATCATCACATAAAACAAGCAGTAAAAACACCCACCAAAAGCTAGGTGCACTCTATAGAATCAAATAATACCTCACATATAATACCAGAAAAAGTATTGCTCAATCCTTTCTCGTCCCTTCATTACTTCACTCTGCTCCCATCTTGGTTAACCTACAATAGAGTTACCTCTCACACTTGAGATAGTGCTATAATAAGGTGGCTACATTTCCACCAATCACCATTATAGGACACATCACTGTCTGGCCTTAAGAAAATGTCAGTGGTTAGAGCTAAGGCATTACCTTACACTTTCTCAATTAGTCACTTCACATAAACTCATCTGCTGTCCAGACAAATACCCTACTTTGAAAAATCTTCTCCAGCTCTATAACCCAAGTGGGCAGCTGAGAATCATGACAAAATGTTATTAACCGTTAAAAGCTAACAACTCAGCTGGTTACTCTTTGTACTCCTGCTTCCTGGCCAGAATTTGGAACTCCCTTCCTATCACGCTAATGAAACACAGTACACACCAACTCTTTTAAGGCCCAAAACAGATGCTACCTAAAAGATATGCAGCTCTGTACATGTCCAACACCTGGATGATACATTTCCTGTCCCTCACTTTCTGCTGTTCTTTCCAAGCACTATACCCATAGTTATTGGTCCAAAATCTCCTCCCTATCCTCTCCCTTCTCTTCCTTCTACCTATCCTAAAATATCGCTTTTCAACGCATAATGCTAATCCTCCATTTTCTTCCATTTCCCTCCTTCTATCAAGTTCATTTCCAAATATGATTCATAGCTCTTGCTATTAATTAATGACACTCTTGTTTAAATGTTGTGTATTTATTGATAACGTGTATATCTCTGTTGATTACTTGTATACTTTTTACTATGTTCTTTATGTAATATTTTCTGTAGTTTTTCTGCCCCCAAAAAATCATAGTTCATTTCATGATGTTGCAATTAATTAATGTTACTCTGTTTAAATTTTGTATACATGTTGATTACTTGCATACCTCTGTTTATTATGTTCTCTATGTAATGCTGGAATTTTTCTGGAGCTTTCTCCCTGGGCCTCCCATTGAAAAGGGGAAGCTTTCTGCCCAGTTGGACAATCCTAGCAAACAAAAGCAATGAATAAATAAATAATCATTCCTATCTCTATGTGTTTGTTTTGCACTGTAATCAGGTGCTAATTCCACCAATGCATCATTGCATATGACTGTTCTGACAAGCTATGCATTGTCATTTTGTGGTGTATAAGGTCAGATATCTTCTTTGTAAATCCTACTTTTCATTTTGCTTCTTTTGTTTCCAAACCCCTTTATTGAATTATCACTTGTGACATGGGCAAATTTACATTCATATAAAAGTAATCAAATTATATTAACATAACGAACATTATACTTCACATACATTGTTATATGTCATATAACCTAAGCAATATTACATAAATTATTCAATTCCTTTCTTTTTTAAACAGGAAACATATTTATTAAACCATCACTTACTACATAGGCAATCATACATTCATATAAATGAAAATAAACCACACCGACACAATCCTAGTTGCAAGCATTTTACATCACTTTATGTAACAAGGCCATAATTGAAAGGGCCCACTGAGTCCAGTGTGATTTCCTTAAATAAGTAAAATAAATAAGAATACAATTATTATAATAAAACCACTGAACGTTCCTTAGATCAGTGCTCTTTCAACTGCTGTGAGGTTTGATTATTTTCCCTTCTGGAGCATAAACAGCCTTGGTGGATGGCTTTCATGTGACCCTCAATCCATGCAACACTGGCTTCTGGTGCTTCAAGAACCTGAACTTTAAGTTCTCCAAATCCAGACTTCTAGGAGCATGAATGGGACCCTATAAAGACTTAACAACAGGCTCTTTTTTCATGGAAGTCTGACCCAAGTAGCAGAATGTATTAGAAGTTAAAGGATCAGTTTGGACAAATGAAGAATAAATAAAGGTAGCAGAGTCTTTGCTAAGACCATCATTTTGTAATTAGTTAATGATGTAAAGATGCATGAGAACTGCCTAATTAATCAACATTCTCTGCATCAGCTGACACAGTATTCTTTACTACAGGCCCTACAAAATAAGTAAAAAGCTGTGCATTTGAAGAGATGCAAACAGGACTTGATGTGAGTTTGCCTCATTTATCGAAAATTACGTCCATGTTCAGACTTTGTAATCATTCATTTTTAGTTCTGCTTGCTGTCTTTGTTAGTACACCTGCTCTGTCAGTATAACCTGTTTCCTTATTACATGATCATCAGGATTACCTACACAGAGCAAGCTCAGCTACACAATCAAAATGATTTTTTTGCAAAGAAGGAAGTAACAACCTTCTAATTTCTCTTAGAATGAGATTCTATCTGCTCAAGTTCAAACTCCCATTTGCTATTTTCTATAGGAAATTGTTGCAGTGCAGTTTCTAAGTGCTTGCCTTCAGTGATTCCTTTTTGTTGGCAAATTTCTGTTTACTTCATGTTTGTGCAACTGTGGAGTCAATATATAATTTAAGGGGGTGGCTTGCCCCAGAGATGGAAGGTACAGAGGGGTTTGGCCCCATAAAAAAAGCTTATCTACACATTTTTCATTAGTAGGGGCTCCTAAACAATTGATCTCAGTAAGCTGACACTACATGTATTTTTTTAACAAGAAGCATCTTTATTAAATTAGCATTTAGGATATAGGCAGTCATACATGTATATCAATGAAAACAAACCATATTGACATAATTTTAGTTGCAAGCATTTTACATCACAAACCATATTGACATAATTTTAGTTGCAAGCATTGTACACCACTTATAATCTACCCAGTCATTGTCAGTCAATCATTACGTAGTTCATTTAAATCCTGCCTTCTTTTAAACCTCATTCCTCCCCTGTATGTATTGTTCCTACAATTTTCATTTTTTTTCTATGTAATTTACTCCTACCCTTTTCTAAAGATCCCAATTCCAGTTGTTTAATTTCTGTTACTATATTCATTACTTCTAGTACAGATGGATTAGACTTTGAGTTCCATTTTCTTATAATTGCTTTTTTGGCAGCCATTGTAATTAGACTCAGCAAGGTCTTACTATATCTAGGCAATTCTGATTCTGTATAATAGCTCAGAAACATCATTTCCCTAGATACAGCAATTTGCTCACCCAGTATCTCTGATAGAGCAGTCTGCAGGGAATCTTTAAAGTCTGCCAACTCATTACACTTTAAGAAAATATGTTCCCAAATATCTCTTTCTTCCCTATCACACTTCCAACATTTGCTGTTTACCTGAGGAAAAAAAAAATTCTGGAGTCTACTTGGGATATAAAAATACCTATGTAAACATTTCCAAGCAAAAATCCTAAATCTTCTACATTTTGTTGCATATTTGGGAGACATACATATATTCCCCCATCATTTCTTTGTAAATTGCTTATCCAGTCTCATTTCCCAATCCATTCTAACCTCCTCTGATTGATTCTTATAGTTATCATGCAATATTTTATTCATTCTACTGATTATTCCTTTTTAACAGCATATTCTGTTTTAGATTCTACTAAAAACTCTACTAGTGCCTTTCTCTTTCTCTTTCCCTGTACTTTGATATCAATCCTCGATAGGGAAGGCAATCTGTAATCTGAAGTCCAAATAAATTCTTGGCATCTTCCCATTTTATTACCTTTTCCTCTCTAGTTATTTGCTCTCAATACTTCAGTTCCTTTGCCAGTTTATTCCAATAAATTCCAGCCCCCTCTTGCATATTGTCTGTATCCCTAATTGCAGTCATCCTTATTGGAAGGATCTCCTTTCTCCATTCCCATGTTGGCTTAGTTGTTAGAATACTTCTGCTACTTTATGAATATAATATTTTTCATGATTATGCTTATTCTCCTTAAAGATCTGCATCCAAAATCCCAGTCTCTCCTTGTTTCTTGAGCTGCCCCCTGTTTCATCATCATCCCTTTCCACTTTGAATTATAGTTTTCTGCTTGTGCTATGTACAGGAGCCTTAACTGTGTAGCTCTGAAATGCCCTATTCAAATTGAGTAATCCCAATCTGCTTTGTTCTATTGAAAAAACTCAGCTTATCCCACTTGACTCTTGCCATCTTCCCCTCCCAGATAAATTCTTCAGCTCTTTATTAATTGCTATCCACAACTTCCTCTCTGTTTGATAAAAATATGCATGACTTGTATATAATTCTAAAGGGACTAAAAGCATTTTAACTGCTTGAATCTTACTATCCATATCCATATAACAAATCTTCCAATTTCTCAGTTTTTGCATCTTTTGTTTAGTCTCTTTTCACAGATAGAAAATAAATAGCCAAACAGGGAACGGGTGTAAAAAAATCCACAAACCATGAAAAAAAAATAACAAATGTCCACCCAAAGCAGCTAACCAAATCCAGAAAGGAAAGGCAATACAGGAAAATAGAATGAACAAATCCCCTGTGGAGCCAAAATAATAAATTAAGCTTTTATTAACCAGTAGCTTTTCATCTACCAATATGTAGACCACATCAAATTCAAACTATTTTGAATTCACCCACCTTTTATAGTTACATATTTAATTAACTAATTGAAAAATCATTCAATTAATTAAATCTAACTAAAAAAAACATCCAGTGAACTATAAGAGAGATGTATGATAAAAACCAAATGAGTGTATACATATTTACAAATAAAAACCTAGGTACATTATTTATATGCCTTCACAAGACTTTAATTAAAAACATATCTAAACCAAAAAAAATCGGACCTTTCTTAGGTACTGCATTTAACTACTGTTAAAAAATAAATCTAAAATCAGTTAAAGGTATTAGGAAAAAATAAATATCTGCAACACATACATAGCAATGCTTTTAACCCAAACAAATATAGAATAAATTGTGTTATTAATGTGTATGCAAACATTGAAATACAATAATTTGAATTAACACCAAATGAAAAAAAAAACAATTATTAAAAAAATAAATATGCAATCTATGTTTTTTTTTTAAAGTGCTTGTGCTTTATTCTTAAGTACTGGGATCAAGGATGTGCAATCATTGATGCCAGGTTTCTGAGTGGCATCCAGTCTGAGCTGCTAAACTAGCTGTCAGCACTCAACTAGAGCTTTCTGAGGGCCACCTCTATGACTTTTGTCAGTTTTCTCAAATATTAAAAAAGAAAACTGCTTAAAATCGCAACAAACCAATGAATGTCTATATAATGCATTTTTAAGATTCTGCTTTGATATTTCATAATTAAATTCATAAATCCTCCTCCTTAGCTCCCTTTCATTTTTTCCTATGTAGGAGGCATCACAGGATGAGCATTTTGCCAAGTATATAATTCCTTTAGTCAAACAATACCCCTCCTGAGCATTGAATTATTTAAATAAATTTCTGTGTCCTCTAAAATATATTTACATTGATTTCAGTTACAGCAAATTTTTTATTTCACTCCTTTTTCCTTTTAACTTAATACCACAGTTACCCTCCACAATTATTTTTAAATTACTTGATCGTTTGTAAATAAATTTGTGTATTACCCACTAAGTCTTTTATTTTATCATCAATTGCTAGAATTCCCCAGTATTTATTTACAATTTCTTTAACAATTGGATCTCCAGGGTTATGTTGAATGGTTAAGGCTCTAAACAAATTTTTGTTATTATTTGATAGATCTATGTTGCTCTCCAAGATTTGATCTTGTCTGTTATTTTGTGCCTTGCTGTTTAATGGTTTCATCAACATATAGGGACCTGATAAACCCACCCCAAGAAAGGGGCAGTACTTAGTACCGCACCCTTGTGAAATCTCTAAGTATTCTCACAAAGTCATAAGGGCAACCCCTTTTCAAGAACATTTTCTCTAAGAAACCCCTTTCCTTATCAAATGTCTCATCAGACACCATATGGGCCAGCCTAATAAACTGCCCCCTTACCAAATTCTTCTGGGAAAAAGGATGTGCACTTGAAAAATAGAGATAACTGTTACAAAAAGTGGGTTTCCTGCAGATGTTGGAATGGAAACCCAAAGACGTGTTCTTGATGGCTGTGTCAGGATAATTTATAGATTCCTTCCCAATTTTGTGGGTAAATTGCAAAAATGTAGTGGTATAGTTTATGTATTCAGTAAATTCAGGAATAATGTTGATGTCACCTGCCCACAAAATAAATATATAGACTAGAAAATGAATCCTAAATGCTCATGCTCCTGTAAGAAATGCCAAAGTCAGATCCAGGCATGCCCCATGGTTATAAAAGACCACCAGAACCCTAAAGAAATCCAGAGATAAGGCCTGGGAGCACTGGTGACTAACAAAATATAATTCAGATAGGCAATCATTCCTTGAACTGCTCAATAAAGCCAAAAAGCAAATAAAATTCGACAAATCCCTCTACTATAAATCCACCCTAAACTCTACCAACCACAGCCCTAAGCAATTCTGGTTCACAATTAACACTATCCTCCACCCAGGGAAGGTTGATACCCCCCTAGCCATCCATTCCCCCCTCCTCCAGCAGTATTGCTGAATCCTTCAACAAACACTTCACTGAAACTATAGCATCTCTAAACAAACACTTCCCTACAACAGCCCCCCCAACTCCTAACCCTAAACCCCCCCACTCCTCTTTTCTTCTTCACCTCAATACCTACCTCCAACTATGAATATGACTATTGTCAAAACTTAAACCCACCAAACACGCAGCTGACAACCACCCCTTTGAATACTTGAAAATTGCAGCTGATACACTAGTCTACCCAATTTCAATTCTAATCAACCATTCTATAACAGAAGGCTATGTTCCCTCGATATGGAAAATATCCCACATCATTCCCCTCCAAAAAGGCACCCCCTCCACCGACCTAACCAATTACCACCCCATTGCTATCTTCTCCCCTCTCTCCAAGATACTTGAAAAATGTATCAACACCCAGGTCTCCAACTACCTCCTAGCTAATAATCTCCTCTCCAACACCCAACATGGTTTCAGGCCATATCACAGCACTACCTCCACTCTGCTCTCCTTCACCAACACTATACTTCATAACAAGAACAATGGACTCTTCTCTACTGCCGTATTTCTAGATCTCTCAAAGGCCTTTGACATGGTATCTCATGAGCTACTACTCTCTACTCTCTCCAACCTCTCCTTCTCACTATCAGCCTGCAACTGGTTCCATAGCTATCTACATGGATGCCAGCAATCATTCATCTGGGATGATAACCTATCACCTCGCCTCCCAGTTACTCTCAGAGTTCCCCAAGGGTCTATCCTTGGCACTCTGCTATTCTCACTTTTCACTAACAACCTACATACTGCAACCACACAAGCATCTCTTATACAGTACGCAGATGACTCTACTCTCATCTGCTCTGCCCCCACTCCACCAGAAATACAACAAATCACACAGGAATCATTTTCTTCTGTAAAAAGCTGGCTATCCAATGCTCAGCTCCTACTCAACCCAAGGAAGACAAAACCTTTCCTGTTCCAACCTTCCAAAGCCACCCAAAACACCCCCCACTTCAACATTCTCACCAAAGACAATACCATCATCTCTCCATCAGAGCACACAAAATTACTTGGTGTGGAAATAGACAACAAACGTAGATTTGACACCCACATATCTCTCACAATAAAAAAAGTTCACAAGAAACTTGGTGCATTATATCAAAGTCTCCAATTCCTAACCAAGGCGGCTAGAATCTCCATAGCCAATTCCCCCATACTTACCAACCTTAGACAGACAGACCTAAACAAGCTGGATGCTTGTTACAACAAAATTGCTAAATTTGCCACTGGAACCTCCTACCAAAGCCGCCATTGTATCTCCCACTGGTTTTAGAGTTTGTACTGTTAATTGTTGCTTAGATCTCTGCTGAAACTGTTTTGTCCCACCCACCTTCCCTATTTCTGGCTTGTAGTTTAAATTTGGTGGCTTTTGCAGTTCCCCGCCCCACTGTAGATTTGATCTGGGACACTCCCCCAGTCCCATCTCTTTACCACATTCTACCTAATAAACTCTTTCTGCACTTGTTTTTAGTCCTTTTTAATTTAATTGCATTTTTAAACTGTGTTTGGCCTAATATTGCTACATACTAAAGTGTGCTAGCTTGCACTGCATGTGAATTGTTTTTACTACTGTTTTAGCTACTTTTCTGTAAAAAAAAAAAAAAAAACTGTAAGCCTGTTTCCTACCTTTCCTGTAACTAGTGCCCCAGATACAGATTTGCTGTATCCAGGACTGTATCTAAGCTTCGGTGCCCCCACCCCTAAGCCTTTTTGTGTTGGAGGGAAGCCTTCTAGCTTATCAGTGGGAGGGGTAAGCACTAGGTAACCTGTCTACCACATAAGGAGTGGTTCTGGCCCAGAAATTGTAGTTGTTGGCCATTTGGACAATCTCTTCCATCTCTCTCAACTTTCTGATTTGAAAGACTGCATTTGCACTTGTTTCTGTCCTGTAACTCGTCTAGTGCAGATACAGATTCTTAGTTTTAGCACTTAAATTTGTTTATTCATGCTCAGCACTTGTTCAGAACTTGTAAGCACTAAATAAGCTACTAATTACTACAGCACTCAACCTTCCTCATTACCTAGAGGAAAACAGTTTTTGTACTTATCTTTCTCACTTGCTTAGAGAAAAACAGCTCTTGTACTCACTTTCTTCACTTATCTAGAGGAAAATAGTTTTTTTATTCAGGCATGTCCAGGGGTCAGCTCCCAGTGTTTTCTCCTGTCTATCTGATGAATCTGGGCATCTTGAGGCAATGTAGAAATTGCCTCATGTACACAGACAACCCTCTCCTCCAACCACCCAACACTACAACTTGTGAGAGATGCACTTATCTAGCCAAACTGGAGGTAAAGCTCTCTCCAACCAAGACTGAACTTGACAGTCATGAGGAGAAGGTAAACATTTGCACCACACCACACTCATCACATAGTCTCACTAAATCTACACCACCAAAATCCACACATAGTAACACAAAAACATTCACAGAGGCTCTCAATAATAATCTGTCTAGGCAACAGAGACCTCCAAAGCAGAAACGCAAGCAATCTCCATCCCCCAACACAACCCAAATGACACATAGCCCACAGAGTCAGTGTGCCACTCAACCACAGCCAATAAGACAAAACAACGTACCCAACACACTAGTCATAGGTGACTCTATAGTCAGGCACACTGATGTCCCACTCACCAGGCTAAACAAGGAGAAGGTTACTGTCAGCTGCCTGTCGGGTGCCAGGATCCGCCACATAACCCATGCACACAGGTCACTCCACAACAAGTACAAATATGACTCCGTCATTGTCCATGTTGGTGTGAATGACCTGAGATGTACCTCCCTGGACTACATGAAAAGAGACATGGAAGAGCTCTCGGATCTTCTAGCCCAGGCAGGTATGACCCTAGCACTGAGTAGCATTCTGCCATCACCCAGAATGACACTGCAGTACAAGGACAAAATGATTGACTTCAACAATTGGCTAATCTTCTGGTGTCATTCTAAGGGGATCCCGTATGTGTCTGCTTGGGATGACATGGTCGACAGACCACGATGCTTTGCCACAGATGGCCTGCACCTGTCACCCCTGGGATTCCGGATACTGGCTAAGGCTCTTGCTACCCCTATAGTGCCCTTTTTAGAAAAGGTTCAAATGACAAATTCACCACCATAGCAGGAACAGGCAAGGAAAAACTGAGGGTAATGCTACTCAATGCTAGAAGTCTAAATCTCAAAATGCACTCACTCAAGGCACTCCTTAAAATGGAGAGCATCGATATCTGTGCAGTGACTGAGACCTGGTTCAAGCTTTCAGAGAGCACCCCTGCACTACCAGGCTATAACTCATACCATATTTTTCGGCCATGTAACCTGGACCGAAACACCAAAGGTGGAGATGTGTCCATATTCATTAAGGATATCCACACCTCCAGGCTAGTTGCTCAGCATAATGCATCCGAGGTTATCCAAGTGCAACTAACTCTGGGTAAAACTGCAATCCAAGTTGTAGCTTGCTACAGATCCCCCACTATGCCCCAGGATTCCCACTCCTGTTTTCCTGATGTACTGGAAAATATTAGGGATCAACCAAACACCCTAATAATGGGCGACTTCAACTACCCCACCATTAACTGGGAAAACTACTTGTGTACCAACTCCTTAGCTCAACGCTTTCTGGAATTCATAAACTTCAATGCTCTAGATCAACTTATCCACACCCCCACCAGGGGCAACAATTTCCTAGACCTAGTCATTACCAACATGAGTGACCGGTGTTCCACACCTGAAGTCAACTCCTCGTTGGTCCGATCCGACCATAAGCTAATCACCCTTGATATCCACATCCTGACCCCACCCCCCCATTAAGGAAACCACGGTAAAGAATTTCACCAAAGCCAACTTCATATGCTTCTTAAGACAGAAGTGGTGAACTTCATGACACCCATGCAGATGGACAATACAGTTACGACTGCTGAATCCTACACAAATGCACTCTATAAGCACTTACACGAGTGCATGGATTGTGCTATCCCAAACAGAACCAAGACACTACCTCGAAAAAAAGGAAGCCAATCTAGTGGTCCCCTGCCATAAACAAATTGTACAACAGAAGGAAGAAACTGTTGCAAAAGAGAATAAAATCCCATGAGTGGAGGAGCTCCCTGGTCAGCCTCAGTAAGAAGCTGAGATCCCTTATAAGATCCTTCAAAGCTAGCTACGAGAACAAAATCTCCACTAATTCTAAGGACAACCTCAAAGTATTCTATAACTATGTCAAGACTCTTGATGGCAACACCCAGATCTGCTCTGAGTTACAGCAAATGGCACGAAAATTACAGAACCAGCTGATATTGCCAACATCCTGGCAGATAGGCTCAGTGCGAACTTTACACCCCCCTCACCCCCTAAAGGTCCCATATCTATACAGGAAGAATGCAGAGTCCCTGTAATACGCAGGTAAAAGCTGCACTCTCTAAAGCCAAAAACACAGCATTCATGGGACCGGACAACATCCCAGGCTGCGTTTTACACGAACTTCAGAATGAACTGGCTCCCCACTTAAGCACCTTGTTCAATAATAGCCTCGCATCAGGCTTTGTGCCCACTGAATGGCACACAGCAACAGTTATCCCACTCCACAAAGGGGGAGCCACCACTGATCCCTGGTAACTATTGACCTATTAGCCTGACGAGCCTGGTCTGCAAGGCCATGGAACGTATCATCATGGAACTCATTAACAAAGATATTGGTAACCTCCAAACTCTGGATTCCACCCAGTTCAGGTTTGTGAAAGGCAGCTCATGCCTCCTGAACCTGATCAACTTCTTTGAGGCAGTCACCAAAGCCGTAGATGAGGGTAAAGTGGTTACATCCTGACCTCGCCAAGGCTTTTGACACCATCCCCCATTCTGGAATTATAGCTAAACTCACTAAACTAGGTATAAATCCCTACATCACAAGATGGATTGCCAACTGGCTCACTGACAGAACCCACACTGTAAAAGTTGCAGACTCCAAATCTGACCTCAAAACAGTGACAAGTGGAGTACCACAGGGTTCTGTCCTGGGACCTCTCCTGTTTGGTATCTACTTCTCTGAAGTATGGGCTAACACAGAAGGCCTCTGGCTAATGAGGTTTGCAGATGACTGCAAACTAGGAGCCATAGTCAAGTCCCCACATGATGTGGACAGCCTACAGAAGGGCCTCGCTGAGACAGATGCCTGGTGTCAAAGCCATGGCCTCAAGCTCAATGCCAAAAGGTGCAGTGTCATCTCCTTTGGTAAAAACTCTATACCCTTTAACTAACACATAGGCAGTAATCTACTTAACACCGAATGTGTGATAAGAGACCTTGGGACCCAGGTGGACAATAGTCTCTCCTTTGATAGTCACATCGCCACAGTAGTCTGGAAGTCCTTCTACATGGCACACCTCATCATAAAAGGGTTCTCATCCAGGAAAAAAGAGGTCATTGTTCCTTTCTACTCGACACTCATTAGACCCATTATAGAGTACAACGCCCAATTTTGGAATGTACCTAACTAGACATCTGCAGCAGCTGGAAAAGCCACAGAAGTACCTCACAAAGAGGATTACTGGCCTCAAACAAATGCCTTTCACTGACCATCTCAAAAAACTCCAGCTTTACTCCATAGCATATCGCCTACTCCAAGGTGATCTCTGCCTAACATATAAAGCTATGTCAAACCCAGAGCTGTTGGACATGCTACACCTAAAGAAATCCCAAGCTTTCCGAGCTACACGCTCTAGGGACCTAAACCTTGTCACCACAATAAACAGGACATGCTGGAGGGATAGATTCCTGTCCCAGAGACTTCCCATACTCTGGAACAGGCTACCCATCTATGTCAAGCAAAGTTCTTCAGTAGCACTCTTCAAGGAAAATCTTGATGAGTGGATGGGAAATAGGAAATACACCCCAGGGATCACTTCTATGTCTCTGCTCGACAGTGGCACAGGAAAATAACTTTCTTGGGTGGCGTAAGCCAGGGAACCTTGTTAGCTAGGCTTATGTAGGCCCTTGGGCCGATAGCCTAGTACCTACCTATGAACCTATGAACCTTAAAGAACTAAACTGGCTAGAACTCCCACAACTCCTTCACTTTAATCAACTCACCCTCACTCATAAACTTATTAACCACCCCCATAACATCCCTTCCCTTCAAACCCTTCTCCAACCCTATCACTCCGCTAGGCCCCTAACATCAAGCAACAAAAATCAACTCACTGTTATCAAACCCAAAAACACAGCAGGAGAAGCCATATTTTCATGTACCATATCTAGACTTTGGAACAATCTTCCACCCTCTATAACTACTCTACCTTCCAGCAGCCCTTTCAAGACTGCTCTCAAATTCCACTTAAATTTCCACTGGCTTTGTCCTTGTTCTAATCCAGGCTAACACCCCCACCTAGACTCTTAACCCAACTATACTACCGCCACTACTAACCACAGTCAGAATTAGTTAGTTGTCTTTGCATACTTTAAAATCGTGTCTGACAACTTTGTTACTAATATTATAAACAACAAGAAACTATCTTAACTTGCAACATTTACTGTATATACTGTTGATAATCAATATCTTGTTATTGCATTAAAGCCAACAACCTGTAATGTTGTTTACTATTGCTGCAATTTTGTATCTCTATTTATCATGTACATGATGTGGAGATTTTCTCCCAGGGCATCCACTGAAAAAGGACCAGCGTCCAGCCGGACTTTCCCGGTAAACAAATGTAAATAAATAAATATAACTTAATATATTCTTTAAACCTCGAAGGAAATACAAAACATTGCTCTCAGATAAGCATTACTAAATTTGCAAAAATGGGGGCACCGGTGGCCCCCATTGCCACTCCATTGGTTTGTTTGTATATTTCACCATCAAACCAAATAAAATTATTTTTTAACATAATCTCCATACAATCCATCAGCAATGTGGTTTGTTCTGACTCCAAAAAATCAAGGTAGATAAGGGCCTCTAGGAATAATTCTAAACCTTCTTCTTTGGGAATACAAGAAAACAAGTCAATGACATCAATCAAAAATGTATAATCTGCATTCCAAAATTCAGGTTTTAGTCTCCCTTAAAAATCCCAGGAGTCTCTCACCATATGAGTGTTAAGGTCCTGAAGGGGTTTTAATAACCTATAAATAAGAACAGCAAATGGGTATGTTTTGACCCCGCCACTGAGAAAATAGATTTAAATGGGTTGGGGTCAATCAACCCCTTGGGAATTTTAGAAATCCCAAACAGTACCGGAATCTTTGGATCTGAATTTTTTAAAAACTTGTAAGTATTTAAGTCCATTCCTTGTTGCAATAAACTGTCTTCTAGAAAATAGTCAGTCTTGGACTAAGATATATTGACTTCATTAATGGATGCTACCACGTATGAACATGACTCATTAAGATTTTATGTATTACCCCCTGGTAGTTGTGGTTATCGAAAATAACCACATCCACCTCCTTTGTCCAGTTTCATAATTCTGACAGAATTTTTTTTTCAGTATTTTACAATAGCCGATATTCTTCCCTACTTAGATTGTACTTTTTGGGAACCATTTTGTGGTTAGTAAATTCCCAATAAATTTCCCATTCAACTGCATTAGAGAATGCTTGAACAATGGGGTTAGGCTGGGGCACTGCTACGCCCCTCCTTCTTAGTCTGCAGAAAGAATGGACAGTAGCACTACTTGAATCATTGAAATGTAAAGCAAAGTTTAATTTACATATAAATAGTTTAAACTCAATAAGACTATCTTCCAGATTGTAGGTGGGTGTTGGAATAAAGGTAAACCCCCTTTTAGATAGGGTAACATATTCATTCATTACCTCAAAACTGCTGTATTATATACTGTAAAATGATTATGTTTAATAATAACTGGGTTGCTGACCATCCCAAAATCAACATCAAGTTCAGCTCCTACCAGTGTCGGGTTCCTCTGCCCCCTCCTCCCCCTTCTCGGAGGGGCACCCTTCTCTCTCTCTCGCTATACCTCCCCTCTCTGATACTGAAAATGGGTGTTGCTCTCCATTGGAGGAAAGTTGGATCTTCTTGCTTATCTCTCTGAACGTCTCGGGCAAAATTCTAAAGGGTCATTAATATTAAAATTGAGGTTGTAACCATTGTCCATGGAATTGGGGTGGTCAACACAATCAGGTCCCTGATTTATATCCTGAGGTCTATTATGTATAGTAACCTTCTCACTTGGTAAATCATTAGGGCTGGTGTTCCTAACTTGAATTTCATGTGTATTTTCATTAATTACAGACAATTCACCATTATCGTATTTTCTCTAGCAAGTTTTTTGTTTTTCCTAATCCTAACCTTATTAACATCAGAGTCCACTCATAAAAACACATTTTCATAATCCAGGGCAAAGTTAGAAATAATAAATCATTTTTAATTTTACTGTGCAAATCATTCATTTTTATTAATAAATTATTAATCAATTCAGAATTATTGTGAACCATTAAATTCAAAAACTCAACGCCCTGCATATTAAAAAGCTCAATTAGTTGAAAAATTAAATTTAGTGCCAGCAGTAACACCTTTGGAAAATGTATGGTATTTCAGCCCCCGGGGTACTCTACTGACATGAATACATTCTTTGAAATACGGAATGTCGAGTTGAAGGCTTCTCAGTCAGATAAGTTTGTTTTCCATAGTCCAAATCTACTGTGACAAACTGTCACTATTAGTATTGTTCTCCAATTTATGGTGGTGCTCAGCCATTAAAATTATATAATTTTGTAACCAATTATTAAAGTCAGTTGGGATATTAACAACTGCCTTAGCATCTGTATTAGCTTTATTATTAATTATGTTTCTTTGAAAAAAATGCGGACAGTTTGCAGAGTTTAAAACAGTACCTTGTTGTATGTGGGTCTGTCCCACACTGGTAGTAAGGGTGGATTTATGTCAACCATTCAAATCAAAAACAGCTCGGGGTTGAAGGTTTCTAATGGGAGCTGCTGTCATCCTAATGGCTCTGTCACCTTACAGCACTGATCCTAGGGCATTCGTTAGTAGCCCAGTTACTCTAGTGAGCTCGCCCATGATTGGGAGCTGCTGTCATCCTAAGGGCTCTGTCACCTTACAGCATTGATCCTAGGGCACCCGTTAGTAGCCCAGTTACTCTAGTGAGCTCGCCCATGATTGGGAGCTGCTGTCATCCTAATGGCTCTGTCACCTTACAGCACTGATCCTAGGGCATTCGTTAGTAGCCCAGTTACTCTAGTGAGCTCGCCCATGATTGGGAGCTGCTGTCATCCTAAGGGCTCTGTCACCTTACAGCACTGATCCTAGGGCATTCGTTAGTAGCCCAGTTACTCTAGTGAGCTTGCCCATGATTGGGAGCTGCTGTCATCCTAATGGCTCTGTCACCTTACAGCACTGATCCTAGGGCATTCGTTAGTAGCCCAGTTACTCTAGTGAGCTCGCCCATGATTGGGAGCTGCTGTCATCCTAAGGGCTCTGTCACCTTACAGCATTGATCCTAGGGCATTCGTTAGTAGCCCAGTTACTCTAGTGAGCTCGTCCATGATTGGGAGCTGCTGTCATCCTAAGGGCTCTGTCACCTTACAGCATTGATCCTAGGGCATTCGTTAGTAGCCCAGTTACTCTAGTGAGCTCGCCCATGATAGCTGGACTTCCCAAAAAGGAACATTCCCTCCATTCACTTCGTTGTTGTCAAAATGATACAAAACTTCAGTTTCTGTTGAAAATAGTCTGAGGCTTCCTTCCAATGGTTCCGCCGATAATTCCATGTCACACAAAGACAAACACAGTAAATAAATAGCCAGACAGGGAATGGGTGGACAAAATCCACAACCACTTCCCACATATCCTTAGCTGCCACACCGGAATCATTTTAAATCCATATTCCTAAATATTTCATTTTATCATGTCCCCATAAATATGGATATTGCTGAACCAATTTGTGTGTGGGTACATAATTTACAGTTATTGCCTTTGTTTATCTTTATTAATTTTGAACCCCAAAAAGATGTGAAACTGCCTCATAATGTTCTACAATACTGAAATGTCCTTTTCTGGTTTTATCAGGGTAAAATAATATCATCTGCAAATAGAGCCAGCTTTTCTTGACTACCATACCAATTATATCCTTGAATTTCTGAGTCCCTTATTTTCTTTGCCAGTGGTTACAAATGTAATGCAAATAACAAAGAGGAAAGAGGACACCCCTGCCTGGTTCCTCTGCTCAAGCAGAAATTATAAGAGAAGACCTCACCACCTTTAATTTTAACCTCTGAGCCCTCCTATATCATCCTAATCAACCTAATAATTTTATCAGGGAATGCAATATGTGCTAAGCTTCCTCCTCATATCCTCTCCACCTTCTATAGAGGTGCAATAGAGAGCATCCTCACCAGCAACTTCACAGTGTGGTTTGGAAGCTGCACAGTTACAGAAAAGAAGGAGATACAGAGAGTGGTGAGGGTCGCAGAGAAGGTAACAGGTTCCAGTCTTCCATCGATACAACAACTTTACTCTGCAAAAAGCATCCAAAGGGCCACCAGAATAATACAGACACCACACATCCTGCACATGGACTGTTTAAACATCTGGCACTGGGTAAAAGATATCGCAGCATCCACTGCAGGACTGCAAGATTCAACAATACTTTCTACCTGACAATGGTTAGACTTCTGAACTCGGGCACTAGTCCCAAAGGTCTAGTCATATAATAAGTCAGTTTTTGTTTGTGCAATATATACTTATATAAAATCCAAGTAAATGCAATATTTATTTATTATATCCATAGCCAGTATTATTTAACTCACTCAAGTGTAATATTAGGCAAATAACTTGGGCACTGGGCAATTTGCAATGTGTTTTGTAATAATTTAAATGGGGCAGTTAATTTAACTTATAGGAGGGTGTTCTTTTTTGTATTTGAGTGTTGATAAATGTCTCTACTCTTGTATTGGGAGTAGTATTGTATATGTTAGTTATGTTTATTCCGCTACTTGTATGTGTTGCTTTATTTTCCTTTGTAAGCTCAATAATTGAGATGATGCATGAAATTCCATGTAGGCTACATGTGTGCAGTCCTAAATGACAATAACATTTACTTTGACTTTGACTATAACAAATGCTTCCATTGCCCTGCTCATAAAATCCCAGCTTTCTCTGTCAAATACTTTCTCTGCATCAAGACCCACCAACAACCCTCTGGATCACCAATGTTCTATTAATGTTGTTGAATGTTTGCCTCCCCTCCAGAAAACCACATTGATCCATGTCTATCAAGATTCACAGGTGAAGCAAGAGGACCCTGTTCACTTTGCACAAATGCAGTTCGCTTCTATTTTATAGTTAGTGCTTATTTCTGAATTGACAAGTTTTGAAAGGGTTTTCCGGGAATAAGCTGCTGCATATTCATCCTGAGGTTTTGATCATGTACTGACCAGTGCCAGTGAGGCTGTGGCAACAGACTCCCTATCATGTAAGTGCTGAATTGCTTGCAAGTACCATCTGAAACTATGACTGCAGGAACAGTATACTTGTGACTTTTTAGTCATTTCCAGACTTGCAACAGGTGCTAGGCTACTTTATTCCATCTCAGTAGAAGGCCTATGCTTTAAAAACACAGCTCAGCAAGACAAAACTATACCCAATTTTTACACAACTAGGTGTTTTGGCCAGTGTGTATGGTAGATGTCTTGGATGTTAAGAAATGAAGCACCGGCCTTGTTAATCTGAGAATCCTTTGGCTAGAAACAGTTTTCCATGTGAAGGATGCTACGAGATTTCCTGGGTTGCTTTTAGTCTGTCTACCTGAAGAGGATATCCCAACAAGGCATCGGGATGATTTTCCCTTGTGAGGAATTCCAGTATTTCCATTAGGTCCTTAATGCTTTAAAACCTTGGGACAATGTGTTAGCAGGAAACATCTACTGCCAACCATTTGTTCACATGCTAAAGACTTTCCCTTGAGGTGTGATACAAGTGTAACTAAAGTCATTGATGTAACTTAGAAATGGCCTGAGGGAAGCTAAGCTTGGAGAGACTTTATGTGCGCCTTCCTGATGCCTGCTGCATGGGCTTGTGGAACTAAATATTCCTCAGATCTGCCAATAACATCCAGTCTCGCTTCTGAAGTCTTGCTAACAAAGTGAGTGAAATTATCAAAGTATGGATGTGAGGTTTTAAACATTTTCCAGTCTAAAGCAGGATTCATCTCTTTTTATGTCAGAAAACACTTGAGTAGAACTACATGGCTTTAGATCATGAATGTAGCATTCTGCACTACTTTCCACAGAATTCCTACATTAACACAGACTTTCCTCAGGAAAGTATTATGCCTTGCACATCAAGGCTGTTATCCTAGCTGTTGTCTCCAGCTCCAAATGTTGAAGGTGATGGACTGTTGGGATAGGTTGGCAACCCTGTCTATACCTGGCTCTGTGATCCTTTGAAGCAGGGGAAGTCATGCCTGTTAACTTGGGAAGGAGACTAAGCAGCAGTGCTCCTAATGTTCCATCTCTACATATAGTCCCGGGAGCGTTACTGAGATAGAACATATTGCTAGGATGCACTTTCAGAGTGCCATCTCTCTGTGATTACTGAAGTTTCAGGAAAGCAGCCTTGTAATGCTAATTGTTCTTCATACAGCCTCTGTGTTAAACCCATACAGGAAGTTTCCCTATCAAGGGAAGGCTAATATCCATGCATAGGTATGCTGAGTTAGGCCCGTAGCCTCTTAAGAGATACTGTCGTTCCATCACTCAGCTACAGTGTCACTGCAGCCCTTCATACCACAGTGTGCATCCCGTACTTTGTGACCTACAGGGTGTTTGCAGCCTGAAGTCATCTAGTTGGGTGTGTAAAGTAAGAGGTTCATGAGGCATTCTAGTGTAGTGCACATTATCCCAAATAACTGACCAGCCTAATTGCAAGACATAAAGCAGATAAACCAATCTTCCCTAAGACACCCAATTTCATATAGTCCTTGTCCAGGAGATGGTACTCCTGGGTAATCTTACTTTATGAAAGGAACTCAAATGACACATTCAAAACAGAAGTAAGAAATACAGACCCATTTTTCTAAAGTAGCATTTGCATTCCGCATGGTAATCCTATGGGCTAGGTTTGTAAAGGCTTGAGAGCCATTAGCCTAGTACACACCTATGAACCTATGAACCTGTGAAACTGCAGAACACAAAGATGCCAGGACCTTATTAACATTCTCACACAGTGCCTTACAACAATAATGCATAACCTTTAAGCTAGTGTCATGGCGGGATCAATACACCTACACTATTCAGCTACTGATCCTCCTTAATCATCTCCTCTGACCGAATATCGAAGTGTAGATCAGAGTATAACGTGTGTGTGTGCTGTGTCTTTAAGAAGCATGAGAGGCTTTGAGTTGTTGTGTCTTTTCGGTTTTCCCCAGTTAGGGGTCGCCACAATGGAACTCCGGTCCACTAATGATTGGCAGTAGATTTTTACGTGCCGAGTTGCCATCTCTGATGCACAACCTTCAACAAAGGTACGCCCATTCACGCATGTCTCCACACTCTAGCTGAGAATCAAATGGACAACGTCGTACTGTGAGGCGACAATGCTACCACAATAAATAAATAAAGTTGCTTGATGTGTTTCTTGCATTGATAAAAGGTGTTTCTTACAAAAGATTACAAGAGTACTGCAATGCTCGTGAATTGTTCAGTTAAATCGTAAAGTTCTCGAATGTTTCTTAAAGTGATGACTTTAACAAGTTATGGTGCATTATAGGTTCATAGGTTCATAGGTTCATACTAGGCTATCTGCCCTAGGGCATTTATAAGCCTAGCCAGAGTGTGTTTGGCTTTCGCCACCCATTTTAAATTAATTTTGCTATGCCTTTTTTTGAGGTTAGTATACTGTGCCTCTGTCTAACAGTGACACAGAAGTGATAGCCGGGGTAAACCTACGATCTCCCATCCACTCATCAAGATTCCTCTTGAAGAGAGTCAGTGTGGGACTCTGCCTAACCTGGAATGGGATTTTATTCCAGAGTTAAGGGAGCCTCTGGGTTATGAATCTGTACCTCCAGCATGTCCTATTTATTTCAGTGCAGAGGTTCAAGTCTCTCGAGCGCGTAGCTCGATGGGATTTGGATTTTCTGAGGTGCAGCATGTCCATTAATTCCGGGTTGGACATGGCTTTATACGTCAGGCACAGATCGCCTCTGAGCAGGCAGTATGCCACTGAGTAGAGCTGGAGTTTCTTTAACCGGGCAGCATATGGCATTTGTTTGAGCCCTTTGATCCTCTTGGTGAGGTACTTTTGGGGTCTTTCCAGTTGCTGCAGGTGTCTGGCAAGGTACATCCCAAAAGGGGTATTGTACTCAATTATGGGCCTGATGAGGGATGAGTAAAGAGGTACGATGACCTCCCCTGATCTAGATGTGAATCCCTTCATGATTAGGTGGGCTATATAAAATGTTTTTCTAACCACTTTGGCCACGTGGTTGTCAAATGAGAGATTGCTATCAACTTGGGTCCCCAGGTCCCTAATGACTTCTTCTGTACTTAATGGATTACCACCTATGTGGTAATTTGTGGGCACTTTGTTTTTGCCAAAGGGGATGACTATACACTTTTTGGTGTTTAGCTTGAGGCCATGGCTCTGGCACCAGTTGTCTGTTTCTATGAGGCCCTTTTGGAGGATGTTTGTGTTGGCTGGAGAGTTGATTATGGCGCCCAGTTTGCAGTCATTTGCGAACTTGGTCAGCCACAGTCCTTCCGTGTTGGCCTGTACCACCGAGAAATATATACCGAACAAGAGAGGTTCCAGGACTGAGCCTTGTGGGATGCCACTTGTAACTGGTTTGGAGTCTGACATGGCTCCAGCAATTCTAACCATGTGGGTTCTGTCCTTGAGCCAGTTTGCAACCCATCTAGTGACATAGGGGTTTATATTTAAGCTGGTGAGCTTATCTATAATGCCCGAGTGGGGTATTGTATCGAAGGCTTTTGCGAGGTCCAGGTAGGCTGTGTGGACCACCTTCCCCTCGTCAATGGCCTTGGTGATTGTTTCAAAGAAATCGACCAGGTTTAAGAGGCAGAATCTGCCCTTAACAAAGCCAAACTGGGTAGGATCCAGTGTCTGTAGGTCCCCAATATCTTTATTTATGAGGTCCATGATGATCCTTTCCATAGCTTTGCAGACCAAGCTAGTCAGGCTTATGGGGCGATAGTTTCTAGGATCCGTTGAGGCACCACCTTTGTGGAGAGGGACCACTGTTGCTGTACGCCACTCTTTGGGTACATATCCTGTGATAAGGCTAAGATTGAACAGTAGTTTTATGTTTGGGTTTAGCTCTTCTTGGAGTTCATGTAGGACGCAGCCCGGGACACCATCTGGTCCCATTGATGCTGTGTTTTTTGCTTTGGAGAGGGCGGCTCTTACCTGAGCATCTGAGATGTCAGGGGGGCAGCACTCTGTTGGGATAGATATTTGCCCTTTTGGTGGGGAGAGGGGGGAGAAGTTTGCACTGAACCTGTCAGCTAAGATGTTGGCAATGTCTGTGGGCTCGGTGTATTTTTTGTCATTTTGGACTAATTCTGAGCATATCTGGGAATTCCCACCCAGGTTCCTAACATAACTAAAGAAAGACTTGTGATTATCCTTAGTGTCCTGTGCAATTTTTCTCTAAGCTGGCCTTAGATGATTTTATGAGTGCCCGTAGTTTTTTGCTAATACTGATCAGAGATGCCTTCCCTTTTTGGGATTTTGCTCTATCATGTAGTAGCTTCCTCCTTCTATTGTATAGTTTGTTTATGGCTGGGGTCCACCAGACAGGACGTCTACCTTTGGAGGATTGGGTCTTGGTTTTATTTGGGATTGCATGATCCATGCATTCCTGAAGGTGTTCATAGAATGCGTTTATAAAGGATTCTGCGGTCTGGGCCGTATTTTCCACTGGCCCGGGGGCTTTGAAGGATTTCGCCTCGGTTTTGAGGCGTGTGAAATTTGCTTTAGAGAAGTTTTTCACTGTGGTTTTCTGGGCCGGGGGTGGGGTCGGGATGTGAATATCCAGTGAGATTAGTTTATGGTCTGATCTTACCAGTGAGGGATACACTTCTGGTCTGGAGCATAGTGTCCCCATGTTGGTGATGATCAGGTCCAGTATGTTTTCCCCTCTTGTGGGAGTGGTAACAAGTTGTTCCATAGCATTTGAGTTTATAAATTCTAGGAACGTTTGGGCTAGGGTGTTGGAGCTAGAGTAATGCTCCCAGTCTATGTTTGGGTAGTTGAAGTCGCCCAATATAATGGTGTTTGGAGAGACCTTCATATTTTCCAGTATTCTCAGGAAGGCCAAGTGGGGTTCCTGTCTTTGGGAGGGCAGTCTGTAGCAGGCTATAAACTGGAAGGCAGTTTTACCCACAGTTAGTTGCACATGGATAGTCTCTGATGCTTTGTGCTGTGCCACCAACCTGGAGGTGTGGGTATATTTGACGAATATTGATACTCCCCCTCCTTTTGTGGTTCGGTCCAAGTTTTGGGGCCGAAAAGCATGGTATGAGGTATAACCTGGTAGTGCTGGGGTGCTCTCGGGAGCCTTGAACCAGGTTTCTGTTACTGCACAGATATCGATGTTCTCCATGCTAAGGAGAGTTTCGAGTGCGTGCATCTTGAGGTTTAGACTTCTGGCGTTGAGTAGCATTACTCTTAGTTTCTTATCCCTTGTGATACCTATGGAGGTGGGTTTGTCTTTTGAGCCTTGCCTAAAAAGGCACTATGGGGTAGCAAGAGCCTTTGCCAATATCCAAAGCCCAGGGTGACAGGTGCAAGCCGTCCCTAGTGAAGCATCGTGGCTTGTCGAGCATGTCATCCCAGGCTGACAGGCATTGGATTCCCTTTGAATGACACCAACACTTAAGCCAATTGTTGAAATTGATCATCTTGTCTTCATATTGTGGCATCATTCTTGGTGAGGGTAAGATGCTACTCAAGGTCAGGGTCATACCGGCCTGGGCTACATGCTCAGAGAGCTCCTCTATGTCTCTTTTCATGTAGTCCAGGGAGGTACGTCTCAGGTCATTCACACCAGCATGGACAATGACTGAGTCATATTTGTACTTGCCTTGGAGTGACCTGAGTGCTTGTGTTATGTGGCGGATCCTAGCGCCCGACAGGCAGTTCACCGTGACCTTCTCCTTGTACAGCCTGGTGAGCCAGTGTGCCTGATGATAAAGTCACCTATTACAAGTGTATCAGGTGTGTTGTTTAGCCTTAAGGGCTGTGACTGTTCGGCACACTGGCTTTGTGAGCTATGTGTTGCACGTGTTTTGTTTTGGGGTAGCGGTTGCTTGGGTGTCTGCTTTGGAGGTCTCTGCTGCTTAGGCAGATTTTTATTTAGAGCCTCCGAGTATGTTGTTGTGTGTTTATGTGTTTGGCTTGTTGTCGTGGTAGGTCTATGTGAGACTGGAATTGTAGTGGGTGTGGTTTCCTTCTCCTCCTGACTGGTTACGCCAGTACTGAGTTGAGAGAGCTTAGCCTCCAGTTTGGCTATATGGTTGCATCTCTCACATGTGTTGGAATTTGTTGGGAGGAGGAGAGCGTTGTTTGTGTACATGAGGCTGTTGTAACATTGCCTCAAGATTCCCAGATTCACCAGCTGGACCGGAGAGGAGATTGACAACTGACCTTTGGACATGCTAGAATAGTATTGGGAATTCCTTTATAATTGAAAAAATGGGCCAATGGGGGACAAGGTACTCAAGGGGAGTTTGTGAGGGTGTAGTGCATTTAATTTTTTAGAGCTGACTTATATAATTGCTTTAGTGAGCAAGTGCCAGGCAACTTAAATGCAATGTGCTACAGGTAACTTAAATGCAAAAATGACAAACAGTAACTTTCTTTCAAGTGAAACAAGGAAATAAGTACAGTAAGCAATGCAGATATCACTAGGGATCCACAGAAGTGCTAAAAGGTCGCGTTTTAGGTGGAATTAGCGTTTCAGGGAAATAAACAAACAACATGCATACAAATAAAGCTAGATTCAGCAGGCCTGGATCTAGTCTATGCTACAGCAAACAAGGTGTACCAATTTCAGTAAGAAACAGTTAGAATATGCAGGCACTATAAGCCTCTAACCAGAAATTCCCTGCTCAGAATGGCAGAGTCCAGCCTCTCCTCCCACAAGAGTGCAGACCGCAATCCTTCTTAACGTAAAATAACTGGCCTGAAGCCCAAGTGCTTCAACCAGAACTAATACACTTTTAGAATAACAGACACTGAGCTCTCAATCAGCAGTTCCCAACTTAGAAGGATGTAAGCTACCTGTCCTGTCACCACAGTGCAGGCCACAAACCTTCCTAATGTAAAACAACTGGTCTGAAGCCCAAGTGCTTAATCCAAAAGACTTAGAAATGATAGCTACACTTTAATCAAGTTACTACCAGCAGTAATAAATACAACTGAATACTTTAAAGAATGCCTGGATTAGTGCTCAAGTTATACAAACAAAGCTAGATTCAGCAGGCCTGGATCTAGTCTATGCTACAGCAAACGAGGTGTACCAATTTCAGTAAGAAGCAGTTCAAATATGCAGGCACTAAATGCTTTAACCAGAAATTCCCAGCTCAGAAGGACATAGTCCAGCCTCTCCTCCCACAAGAGTGCAGAACACGAACCCTCTTAATGTAAAATAACTGGCCTCAAGCCCAAGTGCTTAAACCAGAATTAATACACTTTTAGAATAACAGACACTGAGCCCTCAATCAGCATTTCCCAACTTAGAGGGATGTAAGCTACCTGTTCTGCCACTACAGTGCAGACCACAAACCTTCCTAATGTAAAACTGGTTTGAAACCCAGGTGCTTAAACTAAAAGGCTTAGAATGAGTTACACCAAGCATAAATACAATTGAGTACTTTTAAGATGACACAAAAGCAAAATAAAGTAGGAAAAAACACAAATACAGTAAAAGCAGATACATTTTTTTTTTTTTTTTTTTTTTTGGAAAGAGAGAAAGGAAAGAGAGAAAGGAGTAGCAGAAACTAAGCCGATTGGCCTTCTCAAATGCTCTCCCTGTACTGGGTAGAATGAGGTAATGACACTAGACTGGGAGGAGGGTCCCAGATCAAATTTACACTAGGGGTGGGCAACTGCAAAGCCACCAACTATAAAAACACTATACCAACAGGGAGGGAGGGTGGGAAACAAACAGCAGAAATGTTACTCACAGCTGAAAAGCAGCAGTGAGCCTTTAAATGAAAGTTTTAAACAGCTAAAGGAGCCACTAGAAAAAAAGAGTTTAACTGCAACAAGTTATCATAAACAAACAAGCCAAGAGATGCTTAATAAGAGTGGACAATTTCCAGTTAATACCTCACACACAGTGAAACTAGCTAGAAAAAATACACAGTACACAAAGTGCTATAAACAACAAAGAAATAAAGAACAAAATAAACAAAAAACAGGATACTTAATGTTATATATTGTAGCTCCGAGTTTGCTGAGTGTCCTTCCTTCGATCAGCTCACTGTAAAATGGCTGAACACTCACAACTGAGCTTCTTAGGTAACAGAAAGTTGAAACCTGAGACATCGGGCAGGCACCTCGGCATTTTTACCTTTACCAATTTTCTTAGCACTTCTGCTTTTATCGATAAAGTTCCAGGCGGTTACTTTAGCATTTCTGCCTTTGCCAACTGTAAAAGTGCATTACTTTGGCATATCTGCCTTTACAGATTATGAAAGCATAGCGAGTGATGATAAATGACTTTAGCATTTCTGCCTTTACCAATTGAAGACTTCATAAACCATCAAAAAGTTTGAGAAAGTATTCCGCAAAGCTCCATAAAGCATCAAAAAGTCTGAAAAGATATTCCGTAAAGTTTCATAAAGCACTGATAGCCCAAAAACGTTATTTTGCAAAACACAGTAAAGCATCGAGAAATCTAAAAAGCTGTTTCGCAAAACACAGTAAAATACTTTACTTTACTTCTTTTCGGCTTTTCCCGGTTGGGGGTCACCACAGCGGAACTCTGGTCCACTAATGATTGGCAGTAGATTTTTACAGTGCCGAGGTGCCAGCCCGATGCCCAACCTTCAACAAAGACACGCCCATTCACGCATGCCTTTCAAACACCACTCAACCGTGGGGAGGACATGCAGACTCCACACTGGGAAATCTAAAAAGCTATTTCACAAAACACAGTAAAATATCAAGAAATCTGAAGAGCTATTTCACAAAGTACAATAAAGCATCGAAAATCCTGAGAAGCTTATTTCGCAAAGTCCAGTTATTCGAAAGTACTACAAGGTTGTTCATTTGCATAATTCCAATAAGCCTGAAGAGAAAAAGTATAAGTTCAGAGCACAAAAGCATTGAGCAAATTGTGTTTATGCCAATTACTTATGCACATGTGTGTGTATCTTCGTGCTTATTTGCAAGGCCCTTCGCTGGTATGTGTTAATATGGCAGATGGATTTTGAAAACTTCAACCACTTGTGCTTGATCAGAATATTGCAGAGAATTAGAGGCTATATGAACAAGAGTACAATATTTTCATACAAGCAGCTTATGCAGATAAAGAGGCATGAACCAAGGCATTTATTTTGTTAAATCTAGCCGGATCTGAAGCCATAGAAAGAGAGCCTTTATTTGTATATGCACCAGTAGTGTATGAAGGTGAAGGTGCAGACCGCCATATTGTTGTGCAAGCTGAATCAAGGGAAGACCCTGAGTGTTTTAAGTGTGAGTTCAGAGAGATGTGCAACCCCCAAAGGAATGTTACATTAGAGAGGCATTTGTTTTACACAAGAAAACAGAAACCAAGGGAAACATTTGCAGCTTATATAACTGACTTGAGAAACAGAGCTAAAACGTATCGATTTGGTGATTTGAAAGATGAGCTGATAAAGGACAGACTTGTGTGTGATATTAACAGTGCTGTAGTGAGAAAGATTTTACTTCATATTAGTGATTTGACATTAAGCAAAGCAAAAGAGATTTGCCAGACCCACGAGGTGACAGAAAGACATACAAATATGCAGGAGCGGCCTTAGGTCAACTGGTGCCCTAGGCAAAAGGGCTCCATGGCACCCCCCTCCACACCACCCAGTGCCCCATCCTGATCTACCTACAGTAAATAAATACAGGAAAAGTGCCCTTACTAGAGCAGCGCCCTAGGCAGCTGCCTAGTTGGCCTATGCCTAAGGTCGGTTATGCAAATATGCTTGCGAGTGACAAGAGCATGTTTTCAGTGAGCTCCAGATCAAACATAGATAGTATCCAACACGTGGCACACAGAAACAGGCCTAAGCAAGGGACAGCCACAGGGTTTCCAAAAAAGACATGAAGCTTTCCAGAACGTTCCAGAAAATGTGCAAGCTCCATCGCCAACTCAGTACAACACAAACATGAGTCAGCAAAACCCAAATCTACTTTTATTGTTAACTGTTGCAATTGTGGTGCAAATCATGAATCTAAAAGAGAGAAGTGTTTAGCGTATGGTCAGCAATGTCACAAGTGTAAAAAGTGGAACCATTTCCAAAAGTGTTGCAAATCAAGTAAGCCACACTCAATTGTAAAGAAAGGTCACACAAAAAAACAAGTTGATCAAGTAGAGCCGAAACAGTGAGCTTTCTATGTGGATGGTGTATCAGTACTTGGGGAAAGAGTTGATGCAGTAAACATATTAACAAGGAGTGAAGTGTTCTGTATGGTTCAGATCAATGGAAAATCCAGAGAGCTCAAAGTAGACACTGGATCAAAGTGTAAAGTTATATCAGCAGACACATTTGCAAAAGTGAGAACTAATGAACAACTCAGTGTTACCAGCAGTGCTAGACTTGTTGCGTCTGGAGGTGAAGAAATTCAAACCTAAGGTTCAGTACTGATTTCATGTTATTTGGCTGAGAACTGTTACAACTTATTGTTATATGTAGTCGACGACCAGTGCAGTCTTTATTGGGTCTCAAAGATGGTTTGAGAATTAATCTTTCTTTTGCTGAAGACGTTCATCATGTGAGTGCAGTTCCAAGTTCCAGTTTTTCCAAAGCCAGTTTCTTAGAGTATGCTGATGTTTTCGATGACAAATTGGGCAAATTTCCAGTTCTGTATTCTATGAAGCTAGACCCCAAGGTCACTCCATTAGTCAGACCAGCAAGAAGAGTTCCGATAGCAATACAAAATAAAGTTAAAGCTCAATTGGATAAGATGGTGCAGCAAGGTGTGATTTGTCCAGTCACAGAACCAACTGAATGGGTGTGGTCCATGATAGCCGCTCACAAGAAAGGCTCAGATGAAATCAGAATATGCATTGATCCTAGAGATTTAAATAAAGCATTAAAAAGACTGTATCATCCAATGCATACAGTTGAAGAAGTCGCAGCTTTAATACCGAATGCCACTGTATTTTCTATTTTGAATGCAAAGAGTTCATTTTGGCAATGATACTTGATTGCAAATCCTCATTTCTAACTACTTTTGGTACTCCGTTTGGCAGATACAGATTCCAGAAATGCCATTTGCAATAAATTCTGCAAGCAAAGTTTTTCAGTGTACAATGGAACAAATTTTTTCAAGTTATCCTTGTGCCATAATAGCAGACAATCTATTAGTTGGAGGCAAAGGAGAAGTAGAGCATGACAGAAAACTCAGGAAAGTTCTAGAGAGAGCACTTGAAGTAAATTTGAAGCTCAGTCCTCTAAAGTGCAAATTCAGACTTCCAGAAGTTTTGTTTACAAGTACAGGCTTAAGACCTGACCCAACCAAACAAACAGCTATTCTAGAGATGTCAGCACCAGACAATGTGCAAGGTTTACAGCGTTTTCTGGACATGGTCAACTATTTAGGCAAATTTATATCAGATTTCAGTAAGTTGACAACACCTTTGAAGGAGCTAACATGCAAAAAATGTATGGTCATGGTTGGAACATCACCAGAGGGCATTTGAAGTCCTTAAGCAGAAATTTGCCACCCCTCCCCCCAACATTAAGATACTATGATGTGAATAAACCAGTTGTTCTTTCCTGTGATGCTTCAAAATTTGGTCTAGGTACAGTTATTCTTCAAGAGAGCAGACCAGTAACCTATGCATGTAGGACACTAACTCAAACTGAGATGCATTGTGCTCAAATTGAGAAAGAGCTTTTGGCAATAGTTTTTGCATGTTCTAAGTTTCATGATTATATTTATGGTCGATCTATCCAGATTGAAACTGATCATCATCCAATAGTTACAATTCTAAAGAAGCCTATGCATTCTGGTCCAGCGAGATTACAAAGAATGATGCTCAAATTGCAAAATTATAGTTTCAAAATGGTCTACACTAAAGGTAAATCTATCTAGCTCTATCTAGCTGATATCTTATCCAGATCACCTAGAAGTACAACAGAACAACTTGATGCTGAAACTTTTGACTTTGATGTAATGTCAGTGCATAATTTTTCCACCACTAGACTTGATGAGTTGAGAGATCACACTATGAATAATCCAGTTTCATGAAAGCTTATTCACTACATCAATGTCAAATGGCCATCAAAGCAATCTAGTGTATCACCTGACGTGGAATCGTATTTTTCATACAGAGATGAATTGTTGATGGAAGATGGCATTATTTTCAAAGGTCCTAAAATTGTTGTTCCTCCTTCCTTACAGCAAGAATATATTCAGATTTTGCATCGTGGTCACCCAGGTGTATCAGCCACTAAGAGAAGGGCAAGAGAGTATTTTGGCCTTCATTATCAAAAGACATTGATAGAGTTCTTTCTTCTTGTTCAGTATGTAATAGTACCAGAGCGCATTTACAAAGAGAGCCACTTCAGCTAAATCCAATACCTGAACTACCTTGGTCTACGGTAGCAACTGATATCTTTGGGTGGAACAATCAACACTGCTTGGTTTTGGTAGACTCTCATTCAAACTGTTTTGAGATAGATCTGCTACCAAACTTAAAGCCAACAGCTGTTATTATTACGTTGATACGTCATTTCTCAGTTCATGATAATCCACACAACTTTATTCTGACAATGGTACTCAGTGTACTAGCCAGTTGTTTTAGAAATTTGCAAAGGAATGGGACTTTGTACATGTCACTAGTAGTCCTGAATATCCTCAGTCCAATGGTTTGGCTGAACGAGCTGTACAGACTGCAAGGCAATTACTTGACAAGTCAAAACATGACAATACCGATGTATTCTTGAATTTGCTTAATCTCAGAAATATACCCCATGATGATATTCTTGGCTCACCTGCTCAAAGACTACTTCCCAGACAAACTAGAACTATGTTACCTATTTTATCAAGATTGTTGCAGCCTAACTCTAAGAATAATAAAACCATCAAGGTTCAATTGTTTAAGAAGCATAATATCCAGAAATCTAGTTATAACAGATACAGCAGATTACTTCATTCGTTGAAGGAAGGAAAGATACTACGAGTTCAGACAACAAAAGGTTTTGATTGAATAGGACAGATTACAGGCATCTGTGCCAAGCCGAGATCCTATTTGGAAAGCTCCAAGGGTGTGGAGTATAGGAGGAATCATAGGCATCCACTTTCTGCATCAGAATCATCATCATTGCAATCACAACATTGTATCTGTGATGCAAACTCTGCATCAGAGAATGACTCAAACATTGTTTCCAGACCAGAATGTGTTCAAAAGTCTGATTCTGTTCCAGAAAGTGGCTCAAACATTCCACAGGTCAACCATTTTGCAGAACCTGTCCCAGTTGCTAAATCTAATTCCCAATGTTATATCACATGATATGGACAAGTTTCTAAGCCTAGTGTGAAATATGCAGCAACATGGACTTGATTGTATATATATATATATATATATATATATATATATGTGTGTGTGTGTGTGTGTGTGTGTGTGTGCGTGTGTGTACTTAGTATTGTATAATGCATGTTCATAGATTATCTGTGATTTCTGCATGCTAAATAATCTCATGACAAATTGCATGATCTATTTCTAAAAGAGGGAGGATGTAGATCAAATTGTAATGTGTGTGGTATGTCTTTAAGAAGCATGCGACTTGCACTTGTGCGTGCAAGTATAAATTCCAGACATGTGCAATCCCTAGTGCCATTTTGTAGAAGCAACCAGTGAGTGAGCATGTATGACTGCAGTAGTTAGTTTGTATACAAATTACTTAGTCATAGTCAATAAGCCTCTACAGTGATGTGTTTGTATAGAATAAAGCTGTTTAAATAGAACCCACAAAGACTTGTTTATTCGTGTACCATCACAAAAGTGACACAAATGTTTTAGCCTCCTACTTTATGACATTATAAGAGAAAATGAACATAATGTAGGGGATTCAGAAGAGCCTCCAAGCTTTGCTCCTGGGAGTGTTTACGTCTGGCCAGCATAGGCTGTCCAGAATCAAGCATTCTCCTTTTCTTTGAATCCCTTCTTCCGCTGTCATTTCACAAGACTGAAATTCTGAAAAGGTGCATGTAGTGAGAGATGTTACTCCAAATGCAGGGGTACTTCCCCTTCTCCTACTTTTAAATGTTCTTGGGTAGATTCAATAAAGCCTACACTAAGTGTGCAGTAAGTATACACTGTTGTGAGTCAACAGACAACACAGACATAACTCACACCTTCTTACTCCTAATTTTAGTTTCCTACTGATTTTCTTGTAGCTTTAAATATTATGACACGGATTCATACAGGTTACCACAAAGTGCAGACTACTTGTACCTTTAGTGCAATATTTCTGAGTGACTAGAAAGCACAAAAAAATTGATAATTTTATTGAATACATCCCGTGTACACTTAATGTACACTTAGTGTAGGCTTTATTGAATCTGCCCCCATGATTATTTTGCCAGTCTAGCTAAACAATGTGTCCATTTAGAAAGTCATTTATTGCATAGTACTTAATATAGCAATGGTTTTATGAATTTTACAGGATCAGGCAGATTACTTTTGGAAAAATAAACATAATGAAATAAAAAGAAATGTAAACTGACCAGTGGAGATGCCGAAAACAGTGGTGGATGTTTGCTGTAACACAATTATCTGATTAAACAGTTATACCTTAAGAATTTAAGAAAGTCAAGAAGCTACAAGGAAGTCAAGTCACAGGACTGCAAGTATCAAAACACAGTGGACCAAAAATCAGGAAGGGATTGTTTTTTTTTTTTGCAAAGAAAAAAAATGTTTTCTTTGTATGATCGCTGCAAAACAGAAATACTTTATTTTTCTAAAAAGGAAGCAGTCACAGTGATAATTAAAGGGAGCAGCAGGTGTGAGTGTGTGTGTGTGTGTGTGTGTGTGTGTGTGTGTGTGTGTGTGTGTGTGTGTGTGTGTGTGTGTGTGTGTGTGTGCATGTGCGTGTGTGTGTGAAAGTAATTGTGGGGGAGGGATGCCTGTGCTAACATGACATGGCTGCTGTTGTTAACTAACACAGGAAGTGCTGATCTGAAGTTTGCAGTAGTTAACTGCAATTCATAGACATGTAAATTAACTAATAATGAGGTCCTTCCTAATTGTGGCTAATGTGGCTAATGATAAGGCTGCATCATGAAAACAGATCCTTTTTGCTGCGGTTGGGTTCTTTAAGAATCCTCGGGATTATTATCCAGGTAGCTGACAGATAACATTTTTCTGATTAGCATATTGTTAATATTGGTAGATAAAGAAAACTAACATAAGTGCATCTTAAAACAGACATATTCTAAATAGAGAAGTTATACTGACTAACTGTTAGAACTAGATAAAGAAAACTAACATAAGTGCATCTTAAAACAGACATATTCTAAATAGAGAAGTTATACTGACTAACTGTTAGAACTGCAAAACAGGTAATAACCTAAATAAACACACCTAAAAGGAAGTGATTTGAAACAATAGCCTCCATGAATTATTCCAATTATTAAAATGAATTCCAGGCTGTGGTATAGTCTCCTGTGTTGCCCATATCCTTACTTGGATAGGAGGAAGCTTCTCTGTTCACCAGTGAGAGTGGGGAGCTTTGAGCAGCCTATCTGTCCCTGGAGGAGTGGCCTCAGCCCTGAAACTAGTAGCTTATTGGCCGTTTTGGGTAAATTCCTATCTCTTTCAGTTTCCATGCTTTAAAACCCGCATTTGCATGGTTTTGCACCAGTATACAACTCCACACAGCTCCTCCTGGTGTCCTGCAGAGTGATACAGGCAACAGAGAGACCCAAGAGAGACTTTTCCAGATTTAAGCATTTTTTTTCTGTTTTTTTGCTCCGACTGCCTTTTCCCACCTAAAAAGTGAATTCTAACTGATCTGTGCTTTAAAAAGTTTAAATTGCATTTGCATTCTGCTTTTTACAGTTTTTGCACTTGTTTTATATCAATTTAAGTCATTTTTGTATTGTATAACTGTTGTAGGCTACACACTAAAGTGTGCTAGCCTGTTTATAGCATTTACAGTGTTTTCTGTGTGTTTTTCTGCTGTTTCCTGAAAAAAAAAACAAAAAAATATTCTCTTTTCCCGCCTTTGCTGAACTAGATTAGTCCAGATTTCAGGTTTTGCTGAATTCCGGACTGTAGTATAGTTTCCTGTGTTGCCCATATCCTTACATGGATAGGAGGAAGCTTCTCTGTTCACCAGTGAGAGTGGGGAGCTTTGAGCAGCCTATCTGTCCCTGGAGGAGTGGTCTCAGCCCTGAAACTAGTAGCTTATTGGCCGTTTTGGGTCAATTCCTATCTCTTTCAGTTGCCATGCTTTAAAACCCGCATTTGCGTGGTTTTGCACCAGTATACAACTCCGCACAGCTCCTCGTGGTGTCCTGCAGAGTGATACAGGCAACAGAGAGACCCAAGAGAGACTTTTCCAGATTTAAGTATTTCTTTTCTGTTTTTTTGCTCTGACTGCCTCTTCCCACCTAAAAAGCGAATTTCTAACTGATCTGTGCTTCAAAAAGTTTAAATTGCATTTGCCTTCTGCTTTTTACAGTTTTTGCAATTGTTTTATATCAATTTAAGTCATTTTTGTATTGTATAACTGTTGTAGGCTACACACTAAAGTGCGCTAGCCTGTTTATAGCATTTACAGTGTTTTATGTGTGTTTTTTGAAAAAAACAAAAGAAAAATTCTCTTTTCCCGCCTTTGCTGAACTAGATTAGTCCAGATTTCAGGTTTTGCTGAATTCCGGACTGAGGTATAGTTTCCTGTGTTGCCCATATCCTTACTTGGATAGGAGGAAGCTTCTCTGTTCACCAGTGAGAGTGGGGAGCTTTCAGCAGCCTATCTGTCCCTGGAGGAGTGATCTCAGCCCTGAAACTAGTAGCTTATTGGCCGTTTTGGGTCAATTCCTATCTCTTTCAGTTTCCCTGCTTTAAAACCCGCATTTGCATGGTTTTGCACCAGTATACAACTCCACACAGCTCCTCCTGGTGTCCTGCAGAGTGATACAGGCAACAGAGAGACCCAAGAGAGACTTTTCCAGATTTAAGTATTTTTTTTCTGTGTTTTTGCCTTTTCCCGCTTAAAAAGTGAATACTAACTGATCTGTGCTTTAAAAAGTTTAAATTGCATTTGCATTCTGCTTTTTACAGTTTTTGCACTTGTTTTATATCAATTTAAGTCATTTTTGTATTGTATAACTGTTGTAGGCTACACACTAAAGTGTGCTAGCCTGTTTATAGCATTTACAGTGTTTTCTGTGTGTTTTTCTGCTGTTTCCTGAAAAAAAAACAAAAAAGAAAATATTCTCTTTTCCCGCCTTTGCTGAACTAGATTAGTCCAGATTTCAGGTTTTGCTGAATTCCGGACTGTGGTATAGTTTCCTGTGTTGCCCATATCCTTACATAGATAGGAGGAAGCTTCTCTGTTCACCAGTGAGAGTGGGGAGCTTTGAGCAGCCTATCTGTCCCTGGAGGAGTGGTCTCAGCCCTGAAACTAGTAGCTTATTGGCCGCTCTGGGTCAATTCCTATCTCTTTCAGATTCCCTGCTTTAGAACCCGCATTTCCAGCTCCACAAAGTCTGCTCTTCACTTTTTCCCTTAGAACTGTTCTAAATCTCAAAGTAAGCACTCTATTTTCATTCTAAAGCCCTGCAGTTGCTCGTATACGTAATCTTATAAGTAAGCACTAATAAACTAAAGCACCACACCCTCTTATACTCCCTTTAAGTACTTGGCTCACTATTGGTCCTTTTTGATCAGTCAAAAAGTAGTTCCTTATACTATTCTGGCATGTCCAAAAGTCAGTTTTGGGTTTACTCTCCAGTCCAGCTGGTGAATCTGGGACTCTTGAGGCAATGTTACAACTGTCTTATGTACACAGACCACCCTCTCCTCCTCCCAACAAGCTCAAATATATGTGAGAGATGCAACTATATAGCCAGACTGGAGGCAGAGCTCTCTCAACCCAATACTGGCACAGTCAATCAGGAGGAGAAGGTAACCACACACACCACAAATTCAGTCTCACATAGACGTATCGCAACAGAAAACCAAACACATAAACACACAAAAACATACTCGGAGGATTTAAATAAAAATCTGCCCAAGCAGCAGAGACCTACAAAGCAGACATCCAAGCAACCGCTACCCCACAACAATACCCACGTATCACATAGTTCACAAAGTCAGTGTGCCACAGTCACAGCCCTTAAGGCTAAACAACACATCTAATACACTTGTAATAGGTGACTGTATTGTCAGACACACTGATGTCCCACTCATCAGGCTGAACAAGGAGAAGGTCACTGTAAGCTGCCTGTCGGGTGCCAGGATCCGCCACATAACACAAGCACTCAGGTCACTCCAAAGCAAGTACAAATATGACTCCGTCATTGTCCATGCTGGTGTGAATGACCTGAGATGTACCTCCCTGGACTACATGAAAAGAGACATAAAGGAGCTCTCTGATAATGTAGACCAGGCCTGTATGACCCTGACCTTGAGTAGCATCTTACCCTGACCAAGAATGATGCCACAGTATAAAGACAAAATGATCAATTTTAACAATTGGCTAAAGTATTAGTGCCATTCAAAGGGGATCCAGTGTCTGTCAGCCTGGGATGACATTCTCGACAAGCCACGTTGCTTCGCTAGGGACGGCTTGCACCTGTCACCCCTGGGCTTTCGAATACTGGCTAAGGCTCTTGCCACCCCCATAGGCAAGGCTCAAAAGACAAACCCACCTCCATAGACAACACAAAGAAAAAGAAACTAAGGGTAATGCTGCTCAATGCCAGAAGTCTAAACCTCAAGATGCACGCACTTGAGGCTCTCCTCAGTATGGAGACTATCGATATCTGTGCAGTAACAGAAACCTGGTTCAAGGCTCCCAAGAGCACCCCAACACTACCAGGTTATACCTCATACCATGCTTTTCGGACCCAAAACTCGGACCGAACCACAAAAGGAGGGGGAGTATCCATATTCATCAAAGATACCCACACCTCCAGGTTAGTGGCACTGCATGAAGCATCGGAGACCATCCATGTGCAACTAACAGTGGGCAAAACTGCCTTTCAGTTTGTAGCCTGCTACAGACCACCCTCCCAAACTCAGGAACCCCACTCGGCTTTCCTGAGAACACTGGAGAATATGAAGGTCTCTCCAAACACCATTATATTGGGTGACTTCAACTACCCAAACATAGACTGGGAGCACTACTCAAGCCCCAACACCCTCCCCCAATGGTTCCTAGAATTTATAAACTCAAATGCTATGGAACAACTGGTCACCACTCCCACAAGAGGGGAAAACATATTGGACCTGATCATCACCAACATGGGGACTCTAGAATCCATACCAGAGGTATACCCCTCATTGGTAAGATCTTACCACAAATGAATCTCACTGGACATCCATATCCCGTCCCCACCCCCAGCCAAGGAAACCACTGTGAAGAACTTCTCAAAAGCAAATTCACACCTCTCAAAACTGAGGTGGAATCCTTCAAAGCCCCCGGGCCAGTGGAAAATACGGCCCAAACCGCAGAATCCTTTACAAACGCTTTCTATGGACACCTACAGGAATGCGTGGATCGTGCTATCCCAAATAAAACCAAGACTCATTCCACCAAAGGCAGGAGACCTGTCTGGTGGACCCCAGCCATAAATAAGCTATACAACAGAAGGAGGAAGCTACTACATGATAGAGCAAAATCCCAAAACGGGAAGGCATCTCTGATCAGTACTAGCAAGAAACTACGATCCCTCATAAAATCATCTAAGGCCAGCTTCAAAAGAAAAATTGCACAAGATGTTAAAGATAATCACAAGGCTTTCTTTAGTTATGTCAGGAACCTGGGTGGCAACCCCCAGATATGCTCTGAGTTAGTTCAAAATGACAAAAAATACACTGAACCCACAGACATTGCCAACATCCTGGCAGACAGGTTCAGTGCAAATTCCCCCCCCCCTACCCCCCCAAAAGAGCAAATGTCTATCCCAACAGAGTGTAGCCTCCTTGACATCACAGATGCACAGGTGAGAGCTGCCCTCTCCAAAGCAAAAAACACAGCATCAATGGGACCGGACGGTGTCCCGGGCTGCGTCTTACACAAACTCCAAGAAGAACTGAACCCTCACATAAAATCACTGTTCAATCTCAGCCTTACTACAGGCTATGTACCCAAGGAATGGCATACAGCAAGAGTGGTCCCACTACACAAAGGTGGTGCCACAACGGACCCCGGAAACTATCGCCCTATAAGCCTGATTAGCCTGGTCTGCAAAGCTATGGAGTGTATCATCATGAAACTCATAAACAAAGACATTGGGAACCTCCAAACACTGGATCCTACCCAATTCAGCTTTGTTAAGGGCAGATCCTGCCTCTTGAACCTGGTCGACTTCTTTGAAACAGTCACCAAGGCCATAGATGAAGGGAAGGTAGTCCACACAGCCTACCTGGACCTCACAAAAGCCTTTGACACAATACCCCACTCGGGCATCATAAATAGGCTCACCAGCTTAAATATCAACCCCTATGTCACAAGATGGGTTGCAAACTGGCTCAGGGATAGAACCCACATGGTCAGAATTGCAGGTGCCATGTCAGACTCTAAACCAGTTACAAATGGCGTCCCACAAGGCTCAGTCCTGGGACCTCTCTTGTTCGGTATATATTTCTCTGAGGTACAGGCTAACATGGGATGACTATGGCTGACCAAGTTCACAGATGACTGCAAACTGGGTGCCATAATCGACTTGCCGACTGACACAAGCATTCTCCAAAAGGGTCTCACAGAGACAGATAACTGGTGCCAGAGCCATGGCCTAAAGCTAAATGCCAAAAAGTGCATAGTCATCCCCTTTGGGAAAAACAAAGTGCCCACAAATTACCACATAGGTGGTAATCCATTAAGTACAGAAGAAGTAATTAGGGATTTGGGGACCCAAGTAGATAGCAATTTCTCCTTTGACAATCACGTTGCCAAAGTGGTTAGAAAGACCTTCTATATAGCCCACCTTATCACGAAAGGGTTCACATCTAGATCAAGAAAGGTCATTGTGCCCCTCTACTCATCACTCATCAGGCCCATAATTGAATACAATGCCCCATTTGGGATGTATCTTACCCAACACCTGCAGCAACTGGAAAGTCCCCAAAAGTACCTCACCAAGAGGATCAAGGGACTCAAACAGATGCCCTACGCAGTTAGGCTAAAGAAACTCCAGCTCTACTCAGTTGCTTACTGCCTACTCAGAGGCGATCTGTGCCTGACCATATAAAGCCATGTCCAACCCAGAATTAATGGACATGCTCCACCTCAGGAAATCCAAATCCCTTAGAGCTACACACTCCAGGAACTTAAACCTCAGCACAGAAATAAATAGGACATGCTGGAAGGACAGATTCATATCCCAGAGGCTCCCCTCACTCTGGAACAAAATCCCAATCCATGTTAGCAGAGTCCCTCAATGATCCTCTTCAAGAGAAATCTTGACGAGTGGATGGGAGATCGTAGGTTTACCCCTGATTAAGAGACATCCTATAGGCTTCATTTTGGTAGTATCACATCACAGTTGACTATCAGTGACTTTAGGGTGATTGAAGCAAATTAGCAACTTATGGTCATAGATCTACTTCAGGGCCATTGTGCAGATAAGGATGACATTCATGTATTTGGAATTAAACCTATAGATGAGGGCACAAATGAGAACAGCCAGATTGATCCAGTTGACGGTTGTAATTTGCTCTTCACTCAGCTTGGCAAGAAGGTCAAAACTTTACGCACTAACATTTAGCACCTAAAGCTTTTCAAAGCATATCAAAATCAAAATATTACCCCGAGGGGTTTAAGGACTAAATTACAGCTATTAGTTAGTAAGCCTGATGACATACTATTAAAGGATTGGAACATGGCACAGCAACAGGCGTCCATGACCTTTGTTAACATTTTAGCATCTTATTATGAAAGAACAATTGAGGTCAACATATGTGATGTACAAAAAATATGTGAAGCGTTGAAAAAACATGAAGAACAAACAAATTTTAAGGATAATCTTAGCAAACTCTCAAAGGAATTGATTACTTTTGAAAATCATTTGAAAGACAAAAAGTTACATAAGTTTTCTAGAGATATGGAAGATTATGAGAGGGGTAGGCCATCTGAGTCACAGAGAAGTGTTAGATTTGCTGATGGAACAAAAAACACCACTCAGATATGCAAAAAAAGACCCAGATCCATATTGAAAAAAGGCAGACCACACACCACAACCTCGGGGGAGGAATCCTCCACTACTGACATCAAATCCGCATAGATTAGTGATTCCCCTGATTCCAAGAGGGGTCGGAGGTCAGAATACCTTTTAGGGGTAGGAGGCACAGGGGGACGTAAGCACAGGAGTAAAAACTATAAAGGATCTTTTCCAATCAATAGTGAAATAAATGTAGAGTGTTCAAATGTGCATATTTCCAAATATGTTTTATCATCTGAAGAGGAATCACTGCTGAATAAAGGTCTTGGTTTTATCCCAGGTTTTTTGTGGATGAAAGAATTTTTGTCTCTGATATACTGTCATTTTGCAGAAAGCTAAATCTAAAATTGTATTTCGGCCAACAGGACCATTCTCAGAGATCAACGGAATTTAGATTCTATAAATCCAATTTTAGTCCACCCATGGACAAACATGTGGCCATTTTCCAACAGGCAGTTATCAAAGATTTGCATTACTATTTAAGTTTTTCACAGATTATCAGATATAATCTAACAATGGCAGAACAAAAATCTCTTACAGATCTTAGGGCCAACATTGATATTTCCATCCTACCAGCGGACAAAGGTGGGACGGTGGTAGTCATGGACTCCAGTTATTATGGGCTGAGGGAAGTAGACAATTGTCTAACCCTTAGTATTACATGAACATGCCCACCGACCCCACTCTGAATTTCAAAAAAGAGATTGACAACTTTCTGCAGGAAGCGGTGGATCAGGGAATTATCAGTGATAAAACTAGACAACAATTAGTGGTAAAAGATCCAGGCAAACAATATCTTTATCTATTGCCCGAAATTCACAAATCTTTGAGTACGCCACCAGGCAGACCTATTGTTTCGAGCATAGGCTCCCTTACAGAGCCATTATCAGCATTTTTGACGGAACATTTGCAACCGCTATTGTCACATGTTAGAACCAGGTTGAAGGACACAACTGAATTTCTACAAATTGTATCTGAGTCTGAATTAGAACCCCATTGGCTGATGTGCACCCTGGATGTTAAATCACTCTACACCAGCATTCCACACTGGGCAGGATTGACATCATTAGAATTTTGACTAAATAAGGACAATATCTACAGTCCAGGTTTCAACACATTGCTCATTTGCATGGCCGAGCATGTCCTTACCAAAAACGTCTTCTATTTTAAACACGAGTGTTACTGGCAAATACAAGGTACAGCAATGGGGACATCTTTTGCTCCAATATATGCTGATTTATATATGGGATATGTTGAGGAACACATTATATACAATGAGTCACATAACCTGTATTTGCCAGAGATTGACACATGGAGATGTTTTTTGGATGACTGTTGGCTTATATGGAAAGGAGGCAGTGATTATTTGGAGGAATTCATTGAATACATCAATGGAAATAAATGGGGGGCTGAGTTTACAGTGAGTTTTCATAAAAATGAGATTCACTTTTTGGATGTTAATTTACAGCATCAACCAGATAATACATTACGCACTACTGTTTATTGAAAATATCCATAATATAACAGCCTGTTACACTCTCCAGTCTCCATCCCAAACACACCATTAATAATATTCCGAAATCTCAGTTTTTGCATTTGAAGAGAATGTGTTCTTCACAGCAGGATTTGACACAATCCCATCAGGATTTAGCCAACAGATTTCTAGCTAGGGGATATGGTACACAGAATGTGAACTCGGCCTTGCAATCAATGGGCCAACAACCAGTCCAGGGATACCTTATTAGAATACAAACATACACCCAGAAAGGAGAATAAGGATACCTTGAGAATGGTGATGAGTGAAGGTTTCTACTGCTGTGGTATCATTACAGACGAATGACACCTCCAGGTGTTTCTGAAGTTACATGCAGGCATCAAATATTGCAGATTCATATTTGCATTAGTAATTCCAAAACCATGCCACAAATAAAGTATTAGCAGAACTCATCTTAAGGCTTACACAATGGAAAACACAATTGCAGTGATATTCAACCACTCACTAGTGCAGGTAAATAGATTTTGTTCATATGATGTCCCTGCATTTGCCCAGTAATCACAGAGCTTCAATTTTCATCACTAGCACCAGTGAGGGATGTGCACATTGGGAGGATGACAAGTGCACAAACAGTAAAGTACAATTTCCCTTAAGCGCACACAGAGATCTCAGTCAGTCTGGAAATGGTTTCTCCCGATCCCCAGTAAGACTCCCCACTGGCACAGCTATAGAGTTGAGTCCTTAGCCAGGGTTCTAAGGCAAGTCCTCCTAATACTCTCTCTGTCCATCCAGTGCTTTGTGTCCCTGCCCAAGTAGCTCACACACACACACACACACACACACACACACACACACACACACACACACACACACACACACACACACGCACACAGATACACACTTTGAGATTTGATTTATACACAAACACACACCTGGGAAAGGCTAGCACAGGTTTACTAACTATGACCCTTCTACCCAAACCATAAGGTAGTTAGCACTGCCACCAGAACCCCTTATCAGCTACTTTATGGCCCTTCCCAAAGGGTGACCAATCTTAGTGTGTAATGTTACTATTATCCAAATGGTAAGTGTGACCAAGACTTGAAGGCTATTTAGGAGTGGCCTGTACAGTGTCACCAAATACATATGCAAGTACTCTAAAAACTTAAATATCTCTAAACAAACTAGCCACAATTAAAAGGTTTAAATATATTTAATAATAAATAATAAAAGAACAAGACAATACTCAATAACTCAACACAGTGACTACAGAGTTCAGAATCACAGGAAATATTTTAAAACAACATTGCAGGACAGTCTCAAATAAATACAGAAAACATCTAAACTAATCTTTACTATATTCCTAACTATCTCTAAAATTAATACTAAACCTAAATCTTACTTACAGAGCAAGGCAAATACAAGCACTGAATGGATGTTTTTAGATCCAAGACAAGATACAAAATGCACAGACTCACTCTCTGAGATATTTCTTAAATTACTATCAAATATTACTGCTGTGTCTGCTAGATGACATTACTCCTTGTCACCTGCCCTCAGTTCCCAGGCCAATAGAAACTTAAAATTTAGCACCTCTGTGTCAAAAATACTTATCTCTCAGATGTTTGCGCAGAACTGGAATTCATAAAACAATTAAACACTTTTACATTTACACCTAGTTATTATTTATCTCCAGTACAATAGAAAAACTTCTAGCTGTAGACATTCTGTCTTCTTGCTGAAACTGAGAGATACCACAGTCGTAAACAATTTCAACTTATTTTCTTGAGAATTTACAAGTTAACTCTGTATGTTCCAGCTACTACTATTAAAACATACATTTGTACAGGTATATACATTTCTGTTCTTTTCCAGTAGGGTACACTGTGGTTACATTCATGAAGCTCAGTACATAACATACAGGTTAACACACACTTCTGCACCAGCAGTTTAATATACACATAACATATATTTCTCTTACATTTGTAAGACAAGCATATAAATCATATTAATATTCACAAATGACATATGATTATTTGCAAATTTTCAGATAGCTGGACTGGCAGTATTTCCCTTTTGTCACATTTCTATATAAATCATATTAATATTTTCAAGTGGCATATAATTATTTACAAAATTCCAGCTAGCTAGGCTGACAGCATTTTGGTTTCTCACAGTTCCTATAACATTTATTTATATTGCCATAAATGTAATGTTTTTCTAAATATCTCAGCAACCAAGTAGCATGAGCAGAACTGCTTAGCCTCATATGAAAGCTCTCAGCTGGATGCATAAAATGCTGCTGACAGTATGTAATTAACTTGAACGGTTGCTAAAGTATTTTAAGTAGGGTTGCCACCATGCCATACCAAGACCACACCTTTCACACCTCCCCTAACCTTTCCCATAATCTCTCGTCTCTCCACCCACTTTCCACCCATTCCGTGATGTCATAGTCATGTCAGGGGAAGGAGGAACATCCTCTTTTCCTGGTTTGCGATGTTTTTTTTTTTTTTTACAGAAAAGCATAGTAAATCTGCCAATACTGGAGTTTGAATAGTGTTTTCCAAACTACCAGACAGTCAGTTTGATTTCCAGATAGTCAGGAAAAAATGGATAGGTGGCAACCCTAGCTGTAAGTTGTTTACAAAATATTACAAACTTAAAGGTTTCTGTATTTACTGTGAGTTAAAAAAATCCAGTTTAACATCTGGAAACTAAAGAATCCTACCCGTATAAAACAGTTTGCGCCAAAGAGTTTGCCATTTATACTTCTTTAGTAACCCCTATGTTTTCAGAGATATGAACATTTGTTTGAAATGTGAGGACATAATTTTATTCTATCAAGAAGCTTAGGCTCCACCCATGGGAAGTTACAGTGCAAACTTCCAGACCTCCATTGGAGCAAATGAGTTAACACCACATAAAAAGTAACACTGTCTTATAATGGCTGGAGTGCCTGCATTCATGCCACATAGTGGCAGGCACAACCACTGTGTGGACTTTGTGTCACTAGCTATAGCTTGTGTTTATTCAGGGATACAAATAATGGAATGGCTTTAACACTCTGCTGTACATTGCATTCTCTGAAGATTGTGGCTTAAACACATCTCTACAGTTGCCTTTATGTATTCTGCAAAAGTAGTTCTATGTATTCTAAACCTAAATATAACAAACCTGTGCAGTAAGATACATGCTACTATACTTTTTTTAGGTCATGCTAGAAAAGGGGTTTTGTTGCATTAGTTTGCTTACACAGTTAACAGATGAATAAATAAATCAGGTTAAAAGGTGGGATTAATCCTAAAGGGTATACAGATGACAAAATAAGATTTCTAAGGTCAAATGACAGTTCAGGCAAAAATGTGAACATATCTTTATAAAAAATAAACACTGCTGAACTACAGGTTATTTTTCTACTATTCAGTGATAAAATTGATAAATTTTTTCATTTCTTCCTAAAAAACAAAGAAAATGAGAACCTTGATTATTTTTATCCACAGCTATACGCACAGCCAAAGGTTCTGTTAATTTCTTCCTGTATTGATGTTTCGATAAAACAGGGCTGTTCTCCTGCCATTAATAAGAAATTTAGCTATAAGTCAATGTCCTCACTGAATCAGTAAGGAATGTAAGGAAGGGAAACAGTCACACAACACAAAAGTGAATTAAGCTGCATATAAATTAAATATTTTATTACTTTTCCTGAGAAGAAAACATGGCCAAGATTCTGTAGACAGTGAGTGATAAACATGAAATATATACAGACTTGTCTAAATCACCACAGCACTATGCTAAATGTTGTGCTTTGCAAGCAGTCAGCATTGACAGAGGCATCCAAGACCTACAGACATTTAAACTTACATACTCAGTGATTGTTCAAAAACATTATGCCACCAGTTATCAGACTTCTGCTTCCCTCAATACAGAAAAAAATCAGATTTCACTATGTATCAAAAAAGGCAAAGCTTTCCCCATACCAGAAATATACTTCACACAAAACATCAGGTACAAAGTAAAATTCGTCTTAGTGGCAATATTTCTCATTTATTATAGCCACCCTACATCTTTCCCTGTCTCTAGTAACTAAGATTTGTGTGTATAGACTTTTCCTTTGCCATGGATTTACAAATAAATGCACAGCATTTGCATCCGGTGTCATCCCCTATAACAGGATTTCAAAAGGCAGCATTTCATTTTAGCACTTCTTCAGACCGGCTGGTGACACCTTAAAGTATGTTAGTGGTTTCTAGCCCTAGGGAAGCAGGCCTCAAGAAATCATGCATTATGTTGTGTTCATCTGGTTTTACTGACTTGCATACCTACATTTTTGTTAAGTGCACTACATATTTTGGAGGAGGACTGTAGCACTGCAAATGCAGTTTTGTCATCACTCATGATTGTTCACGAAATTATTTCATGGTATTTCATATATGATGCTTCCTGCTTTTGCTTTGTTGTTGCTGTTGTTGTTTTTGTTGTTGCTAAGTAATTCTCTACTTTAGTCATTTTGCTATGGCATGCATGTATATGTTTCATCTGTTGTGTATAATATGATTCATACAAAAACATGCCCCTTGATGACTGCAGTCATCAAAGACTAACATAAAATACTTTGTAACATACAATGCATAATAAAACTTTTAAAATTGTTAATCTAACATTTTGCAGGCCTGCTGTGTTTTTTTTTCCAAATGAAATGCAGTCCCAAATAAGTTAATTAACAACAAATAAAAACAATATAGCTATAGTATTAGTTTGTTATCGTAATCACCAGCCCTGAACTTTATGTGTGTTTGTTTATATGAGGAAGTGTGTGTGTGTGTGTGTGTGTGTGTGTGTGTGTGTGTGTGTGTGTGTGTGTGTGTGTGCGTGTGTGCATGTGCTCGTGTGCGTGTGTGTGTGTGTGTGTGTGTGTGTGTGTGTGTGTGTGTGTGTGTGTGTATGCACGCGTGTGTGTGTTTGTCTGTTTGTGTGCACATCTGTGAACATTTCCATCACCTCACCACGGCTGCTGTGCTTATTTCACTACAACTCAAGTAACGCATTTGGGTAAGCTGTAGTGCTGCTTACCTGAACTCATATTCAAGTTCAAGCACAAGGTAAGAGGCGGCCTACTACAGCTACAAGATGGTTGGGTCCTTGGCTTCAAGACAGTAGTCTTCAACCACTTGGGACTTCAGCACTTCTAGAACATCCTGTTATATATAGCTCTCAACTTTCCCAGGTTTTGCATAACTTTTCTGATTTTCACTTCATATTTTACCCTGTCCCTCATAAATTTTTTTATTTTCTGGTACATCACTAAGGATTGCAGTCAATAATGCCAAAATGAGAGTTCCATGCCTCTTATCCTTCAGAAATGCATGTTGGTGTAAAATGTGTTGCTTTATAACTTCCTAAGTTGGAGTAATATTTAAAAATTGTACCTGATTATGGACCTTTTAAACTAATTCTTGGGCAAAGAAACAGAGCATATGCCCTTGTGCATGCAAGACCCAGTAACAGGAAAGGGGAAGGTTATCTAGATTATTATACAAAAGCTATCTTAAGCCCACCGTCCTAGTCAAAGCCAGCAATATAACAGATACAGACCCCATCTGGGTACTTCTAAAATTCAACACCAAGAAAAACATATACTTACTTACTGCAGCAGCATGTCTACCTCTGCCTTCATCTCTTCCTAAATTTAAATCCCTAATCTCTGAAACTGTCGATGCTAGCAACTTCATTAAGAAAGGACCTTATGGCAAATAAATCCTTCTGATTATGCTGGGAGATGTTAATATTAATTTCTCAGGTACCCTCTCAAATGACATTTCTGAATTTATAGCTAATAGGACCACTTGTAGTTAATCAGAGAACCCATCTGCCCAAATCTGCATTCCTACTAATTACTAATAAAACATCAAAATGTCTCAAATCTTTCTATTCGTCCCCCTAACATTAGTGATCACTAACTAGTAATTTTTCAGATCAGCAATCCAGCCCACAAAAAATATCACCAAGTTGAAAAAACATCTGACCACATTTAACTAGTCTACAATACTAAACATTCAAGACCCTAACATAATAGCTACTACCCTAACAAAAATACTTCTCCAACTCCAGGACAAATTCTTCCCCATGGTAAAATGCCTTTTTAAACAAGGACAAACACCTTGGTTCATGAAAGAGCTTAAATCTCTTCTCAAGCTAAGTGATGAAGCCTGGCAGTCATGGAAAAATGATCCAACCCCTAACAACCATGCTAACTTGGCTAAACAATCTGTATTGAGGCATAAAGCAAACCATCTCAAAAATAAGCAACTTTCTCTCTTAAATAAACCTAAACACTTCTGGCATGAAATTGGTTTGCTCAATGTACACAAATCATCTCTAAATTTAATCCAGACTAATCAAGGACCACTCACCTGCTTTGGCTTTATCACAGAGTTTAGCCAGCCCCAGAATCTATCAGCATCATCTCTTCTCCCCCATCTCCTTTCTCCAGAGTCCCTTCCCTTCAACTCCCTTTCTTTATCTAAAAAATCTCACAAACAAATCAGCAACCTACCTGAAGACATGCCCAGAGACTCTCCCCCAGATATAGGCCACATCTTTCTACCACTGCAAGGAATTTCTAACCCAGACTCTTCATCACATCTTTAACCTTTGCCTGACACACAATATAATGCCAAACATCTTAAAAGCAGCAGTCATTAGAACCCTCACCCATATAACCTAAACTCCCCAAACATCTCACACTTTTGCCTTCTTTTTTCATTCTGCCCACTCTTGGCAAGGTGCAAGAAAAATCAAATCATCTATATACAACTCTAAAGCTAAATTCAACAATACCCTCTCCTTACCCATCTTGTCAAATAGATTCTTCACAGTTGAAATAGGTTGTTTCTTCAATCAGCACACACCTCTTCTAGTGGGAGTCCACCCAAGGTTCTATCCTAGCTCCTCTTCTCTTCTCTATTTTTATTAACAAACTATCTCATGAACTTCCCATTCTACAACTCATCCTCAACACTGATGACATGATGCTCTTTAGCTCCTGCAACAACCATTGTGCAAAAGAAAAACAACTACAAAACAACCTGAACTTCCTCATTTCCTGGCCCATTAACTACAAACTGACAATTAATCCTACAAAAACAAAAAAAACATGATATTTGGTACCACCCAAAAACTTAAAACAATCACCAAAGTCATTCAATATCACCATAGCCGACTTTAGGCACCAGCAAACCCTGTGGTTGCTGGGGGCCCCCTGTTCCTGGGGGGGGGGGGGCCCGAACCACAGCAGGTTGCCTTAGTCTGATATTTTGCAACAGGTCTGTCAAACCAGCAAAAGCTAGTACAACAATCTTGTGTACTTAATAAACCAGATGGGTAATAACTCGTATTTATATCTCCTTTAAAATTCAAACCTATCTCTGGTTATAGTAACAGTGTTTTATTAAGCAACAAGTTTCACAATTTCATTAAATATTTTACCACTGACATTGTCCACTAGCAGAATTTAACTAAGCCAGGGGTACTTTCAGCCCACTAAAACTAACAACAAAGCCAATTTTAGGTACTTGCAATACCCGTAGCTGCAAGGGGGTCCCCCTTAGTCATCCCTGACTGTGTATGGGGGCCCCACAAAAGCTGCTGCAGGTTGGAGAAAAATGAGAAAAAAAATGAGGAGAAGAAATGTATTAATTTCCTGATTATGCTCCTTACCCTGAACAAGTCTGTTATATGACCCTGTTAGGATAAAGCGGATAATGAACATAAGCAAGGTGAGCACTAGACAGATCAGCAGCCCAGAGTGACTGTTTTCAGTGTAAACCTTGGATTTTACGAAAAGCTGATGATTCTGATCTTCAGGGATGGTTTTCTTTATCAGGGAGTGTTTTAAAGACTGGCAGAACACCAAATGCTGCAACTTTCAACTTCTTTGCAGAATAATTCATTGCAGTACCTATAATAGCAGAATAAAGGCTCAAGATCATGAACATGTTCCACATATTACACTAATTCAATTAAAAAGTGAATAGTATAACAACTTTTTCATCAGCCTTTATTTTTTGGACAAACAAGTATAAAACTCTAATGTCTGGATTTATTGACTGACTGTAATCCTGAATCATTTACAAGCAAATCAAACTTTTTACAAAGGATAGAGCAAAACTATGAGAAAAATCAGGGAAGGAAAATAAGAGTGACTTACCCCTGCTGCTGTTTGACTGTTAAATGGCAGTCACTGGTCTGGTGTGACAATACCAGTGTTGCACAGTGTATTGCTATTTACTGAAATAAGTACAAAACTAGTATTGCTATGGTGTGTGTGTGTGTGTGTGTGTGTGTGTGTGTGTGTGTGTGTGTGTGTGTGTGTGTGTGTGTGTGTGTGTGTGTGTGTGTGTGCGTGTGTGCGTGTGTGCGTGTGTGTGTGTGTGTGTGTGTGTGTGTGTAAACAATATTAGTGATTTTTATCTGTGCACACACCCAGTAATGCCAGGGCACATACATTATTCTTCTGGGTATCAGTTAAAAATGTAGGTAACAAGTAATTATATTTCAAAAGTAATGAATAAAATGTATCACAGAACATTTAGACACTTAGATCTTCTAAACGTCTGGAGGCCCCCACTCCCCAGACTGTATAAATGGAAACATGGGGCTCCCTTAATCACCCTTGACTGTATGGGGGCCCCAAAAAAGCTGCTGCTAGTTGGGGAAAATGAGAAGGAAAAATGTATGAATTTTCTGACTATGCTCTTTAAGCTGAACAAGGGTTTGATATGACCCTAATAGGATAAATCTGATAATGGCCACTGCTCTCAACTGCATCCATTCTAAAACCAGCTCTGCTCAGATGTGTGTGCACAGAAAACTACTGTAAGTTGTGTGTGTGTGTGTGTGTGTGTGTGTGTGTGTGTGTGTGTGTGTGTGTGTGTGTGTGTGTGTGTGTGTGTGTGTGTGTGTGGCAGGGGGTGGATTGTGTGGTTATTACTTCTTTAATTGTCATCACAGTCAAACCTTAGAGGTGTGCACATGAGGTTATTATAGCTTGTGTTTGGGCTGAGAACACTGTTCATTCTTTTACTTTTCTGACAGACCTCACAGGTGTCCATAGAAGGTTACTATAGTTTGTGCAGGGGCAGTGTTCTGTCTAAGTTGTTATTCTTTTCACTTTCCTCACAATCACACTTCAGGTATGTTTATAGGTAGCTGCCTTTGATAATTTGGGTTGAGGAATGAGGAGACATGCTATGTATACAGTATGCATTTCAGCACTCACTTGAAA